>NC_061508.1:245942798-246047603 GCF_022539505.1 Lolium rigidum | reverse complement strand
TGAGAGGCGGCAGGGATCGAAAGAAAAAGGCAAGTGACCAAAATTGAGGTGCCAAAAAAAATCCAAGAAAAAAAGTTTTATAGTACATAGAGGATGACATGCGGGTCCCATTTAGCAAAGCAGCGGTATCACCGTTTGAGAGGCGGCAAGGGATCAATAGAAAAAGGAAGTAGCCGTAAATCGTGGGGTCAAAAAAATCCAAGAATAGAAAGAATTTTGGTTCATAGAGGATGACATGCGGGACCCATGATCCCGCATCGTAAACGGCTCGATCGGAGAGCGTTGAATGAGATGGCGCGATCGAGAAAAAAACAATGCCGTAGAGGCTGCCATCCGGGCCCTACATCCCTCGGCGGTGCGGATTTGCGTTGACTCGGCCGGCGAACCCGAGAATTCGAGATGCACCACGTCCCGGCCACCATACGCCACGTTTTGGCCGTTTTCGTCGGGCTAGGTGGCCTCAAAAATGAGAAAAAAACGTTTTGACATGCACAACGGACAGACCCAAAATCGTCGGCCATGGTACACCAGCAACCACGGCGCGACTTCAACTTCGTCGGCCATGGCAACTTTTCTTGTAGTGTACCCCGCCTTCTTCTCTTCTGGCCATGCCACCCAAGCCTGGCTTGGTTTGGTGACTAGGCCATTGCATGGCCTTGCTGTTGCTTGCACAACACACATGAGCTGTGTGCTCATATGCTGAAACTTAAGCCCCTGGTGTGTGCTCAGGTTTGGTCTGCTGTTGCTCTTATCCTGGTGCTGTCCTGTGTTTTGGACATGCACAAGTGTGCATGACACTTGTTTCTGTCCAAACTGAATAATTGCTAACTTTTAACCCCTGGCTAGTGTTTTGGTTTGTTTTGCAGGTTTTTGAAGGTGAATATGACCATAGAAGAATTCTTCCAAGTCATTAGTCTAGGTTTTTAGTGTAGGATCAAATCATGTAATCTTCTATTTATTTCTGTTTATTTTTCCTTTAATTCTTGTATCAAGAATATTGTAAAGACAATGTATATTGTGTTGTGATATCAATAAAGCTCAAGTTTTGCTTATGAGCTTTTTGGTTTATGTAATGTTTATATTTCTGAATAATTGTTGTATTTATAATTCAATTTGAAATTCAAAGTCATTTGAATTTATAAGTTGTATTTAAATTGTGAATTCATTTTCTATAATCATTATCGCTTATTGTTTAATATTATCAATTGAGTATTACTTGTCAAATGAAATCAATTCCCAAATCAATAAGATACAAAAGAGATCATGTCGAAATTCACACCTCGACATGCCTAACCCTAATTTGTAATTCGAGAGAGAACCTCGATCCCTCTTAGGTTTAGTTGCAATAAGGCGCGAAAATTTCCCCCGTTTTGCGATGAAATGCACATCCCATTTCTAAATCTACCCTTCGTTGTTCCTATGTTCTAGGTTATTACAGCCTCTCCCCCTTAACAGAAACTTCGTCCCGAAGTGAAGATTGGTACCTGAATAGCTCGGGGTAAGACTTCCTGAGCTCTTCTTCCGTCTCCCAGGTTGCTTCTCGTTCAGGGTGATGTTGCCATTGAATCTTGCAGTATTTTATTGCCCTATTCCTTAACTTCTTCGATTGTACTTCCAATATCTTTTCAGGCTTCTCCACATAAGTTAGGTCAGATTGCAACTCTATTTCTTCATGTGCGATGGGGTCATCTGGTGCCTTTAAACACTTTCTGAGTTGTGATACATGAAATACATTGTGAACTAGACTTAGTTGCTTGGGTAACTCTAACTCAAAAGCTGTTCCTCGATTCTGACTGAGTACCTTAAATGGTCCTATATATCGAGGACTTAACTTTCGTTTTACTCCGAACCTCTTGAGTCCTTTTATTGGGCTAACCTTCAAATATACCATGTATCCTACTTTTGGTTCCCAAACTCTTCTCCTTTGATCGGCATAACTCTTTTGGTGACTTTGAGCTATTTTGAGTCTATCCCGGATCACCTCGATGACTCCTTGTCTCTCTTTGATGTAGTCCGGTGTAAACTCTTTGTTCTCTCCGGTTTCAAACCAACAAATTGGGGATCTACACTTCCTCCCGTACAATGCTTCATACGGTGACATCTGAATGCTACTCTGATAACTATTGTTATATGAGAATTCCGCCAATGGTAGATGGTCCTCCCATGAGCCTCCAAAGTTTAGAGCACAAGCTCTAAGCATGTCTTCAAGTATCTGATTGGTTCTTTCGGTTTGTCCTCCGGTTTGTGGATGATATGCTGTACTGAAATCCAACTTGGATCTCAAAGCTTCTTGGAGTTGTTTCCAAAATGCTGATGTGAAAATCAAACCTCTATCTGAGACTATCTTCTTTGGTACTCCATGCTTGCTAACTATTTCCTTAACATATATATCCACAAGCTTTTCCGAAGTATCCTTTTGATTTACGAGCTATGAAATGAGCACTCTTGGTAAGTCTATCCACTATTACCCATATCATATCCTTCCTTTTACTAGTCATTGGTAGACCAGTAACAAAATCCATTCCGATTTCATCCCATTTCCACTCTGGTATCTCTAGTGGTTTGAGTAATCCAGCAGGACTTTGATGTTCTGCCTTCACTCGCTGACATGTATGGCATTCTGAGACATATTGAGCTATCTCTCTTTTCATGTTGTTCCACCAGAACATCTCTTTCAAATCCATATACATTTTAGTACTTCCCGGATGTATGGAATAAGGAGTTTCATGTGCTTCCTTTAATATGATTGACTTAACTTCTGGATCATCCGGTACACATATTCTTTTCTGAAAGTATAGTGAATCAAACTCCCCGAGATTGAATTCCGATGGTCTACCTTCTCAATCCTTTTGATTTCTTCTTGAATGAATGAATCATCTGCTTGCTTTCGAATGATCTCATACTTTAAGTCTGAATACATCTCATCCATGATCCTCATGGTTGCTATACTTCCCATGGTATCACCTTGAATAAATAAAATCTGGGCTTCCTCTAGCTCTTTCCGAAGTTCTTTTGGAATCTCCCATTCCGTGGGTTGATTTTCAGTACTCTTTCTGCTTAAGGCATCTGCCACTACATTAGCCTTGCCTGGTGTGTAATTGATTGTAAGGTCATAATCCTTAATCAACTCTAACCATCTCTTTTGTCTCATGTTTAATTCCTTCTGAGTGAAGAAATATTTCAAACTCTTATGATCTGTGTATAACTCACATTTGGATCCATACAGAAATTGTCTCCAACTCTTCAGAGCATAAACAACTGCCGCTAACTCTAGATCATGTACTGGGTAGTTATGTTCATGTGGTTTTAACTGTCTTGATCCATAAGCTATTACTTTCCGATCTTGCATAAGAACACATCCAAGTCCATTCTTGGAAGCATCACAATACACCGTGTAATCCTTTCCGGGTTCAGGAACTGCTAACACCGGTGCTGTGGTCTCCTTAAGTGTTTGGAAACTGGCTTCACACTCATCAGTCCACACAAATGGGGTGTTTTTCTTGAGTAACTTGGTCATTGGTCCTGCAATCTTCGAAAATCCTTCAATGAACCTCCGATAATAACCTGCCATACCAAGAAATCCTCGTATCTCCTTAGCATTTTTGGGTGACTTCCATTCCAATACTGACTGAACCTTGCTTGGATTCACCGCTATTCCTTCTTTGGTTATGACATGTCCAAGAAATTCAACACTTTCCAACCAAAATTTGCACTTACTGAACTTTGCATATAGCTGATGTTCTCTCAAAATTTGCAGAACTATCTTCAAATGCTTGGCATGTTCTTCTTTATCTTTGGAATAGATTAGAATATCATCTATGTACACTATCACGAACTTGTCCAAATACTTCATGAATATCTTGTTCATCAAATTCATGAAAATAGTTGGTGCGTTTGTTAGTCCAAATGGTACAACCAAGTATTCATGGTGTCCATACCTTAATACAAACTTTGTTTTAGGCACATCCTCCTTCTTGATCTTGATTTGATGGTATCCTGATCTTAAATCTATCTTCGAGAAGACTCCTTCTCCTTGAACTTGAACTTGATCAAATAGGTCTTGTATCCTCGGTAAAGGGTACTTGTTGTTGATTGTTACATTGTTAAGATTCATGTGATCTCCACACATTCTCTTTCCACCATCTCTTTTATCAACAAAAATGACTGGTGTACCCCATGGTGACACACTTTCTTGGATAAATCCCTTCTGTTCCAGTTCATCTATTTGAGCTTTCAGTTCCACTAACTCCTTTGGTCCCATCTTATATGGCGGTTGAGCTATTGGTGTTGTGCCTGGAATCAGATCGATTGTGAACTCTATCTCTCTATCGGGTGGCATTCCCGGTAGTTCCTTAGGAAATACATCTGGAAATTCATTTACTACAGGGATATCTTCAATCCTCACCTCCTTCAAACTATTGAGCTCCAATCCTATCTCCAACTGAGTGTATTTGTCTCCTTGGAAAACTATTTGACCTCCAATTGAATTGCGAAGTGATACTGTTTTGTTTCCATAGTTGATCACTGCTCCATTCTCCGTCAACCAGTCCATCCCTAGGATGACTGATATGTCCTTCATGGGAATGATGAATAGGTCCGCGAAATACACACAGTCACATATGGTTATGACCTGTGCTTCTTTCACGTGGGTTACTAAGATCGTTCCCCCCGCAGATAGGACAGTTATAGGGGTTTCTAACTTAGAACATCTAAGCCCGAATTTTTCCACAAATTCCAGTGCAAGAAATGATGTGGTTGCTCCAGTATCAAATAAGACTTTGCCAGGATGAGTAAGAATACTGAGCGTACCTAAGACTGTTTGATCCGACTCTTCCGCTTGCTCCAAAGTTGTGCAATTCAGCTTTCCATACGGCTTGCCCCTCTTGTTGTTGTTGTAGTTGCGGTTGTTGTTGTTGTTGTGGTTGTTGTTGCGGTTGTTGTTGTCACTTCCACCTCGTCCTCCTGAGCTTTGTCCACTCCACGACGCCTTGTTTGGACACTCTGGATTGATATGTCCCTCCTTCCCACAACCATAACATATGATCCTGGGTTTCTGACAATCCTTCTGCACATGACCTTTCTGTCCACAACTGTGACAGATGATCTGGTTATTTGGGTTCTGACTCTGACCTCCCCGGTTGTATTGATTACTAGTAGGTCAGAATCGGGGTTTAAATCTCCGATCTGGTATGGGTCTATTGACTGGGTACTTCCTTGGCTCGATACGAGCCTTCTTCCTCCTATCCTCTTGGACCTGCCTATAGTCATCCTCGAAAGTGATTTGCCGAGTCAACCAGTTCCTGGAATTCAGCAGTCTGTGCCAACCTCAGTTGCATCTTCATGTATGGATTCATGCCTTTCATGAATCGCTTCTTCCTTTTCTCTTCCGTATCAACTTCCTCAGGTGCATACCTTGACAACCTGTTGAAATCACGAACATACTGCATAACAGGTGCAGTGTTCTGATGTAGTTCGTCAAACTCTCTCTTCTTCAGCTCCACCACGCTCTCCAGAACATGGGCATCCCGGAACTTCTTCTTGAATTCCTCCCAGGTCAACACCTTTTCTGCAGGGTGTACTGCTACAAGATTCTCCCACCATCATGTTGCTGGTCCTGACAATAGATAAGTGGCATACCAAATCTTCTCCTCATCGTTGCATCCAACGGTCTTCAACTTCCTTTCCGTATCCATGAGACAGTCTTCTGCATCCATTGGTTCTGGAGCTGATGCAAAAGGTAGTGGTCTTGCATTTTGGAAGTCTGATAGAGTTACTCCCTTGCCTTCATTACCCCTATCGTTGATGACGTGGGTAAACAAATCTTGCATGTTCTTGTTTTGATTCTCCTGGTATCTCCTCCTATCTTCTTCCATTGCTCTCATGTATTGTTGGAAGTCTGGATGCATCATTGGATGTGGTGGTGGTGGTGGTGTATTATCTGCTCTCGCTGCTGCATATGCTTCCTCTTTTTCTCTCGCCTCCCGCTCTTTCCGAGTGATACGTCTCAAACGTATCTATAATTTCTTATGTTCCATGCTACTTTTATGATGATACTCACATGTTTTATACACATTATATGTCATTATTATGCATTTTCCGGCACTAACCTATTGACGAGATGCCGAAGAGCCAGTTGATGTTTTCTGCTGTTTTTGGTTTCAGAAATCCTACAAAGGAAATATTCTCGGAATTGGACGAAATCAACGCCCAGGGTCTTATTTTTCCACGAAGCTGTTGCGGTCAGAAACCCACCGGCGAGCAGCGACGGGCAACACAGTAGAGCCGGGAGGCTCCCAGGACTACGGCTGGCCCTGGTCCCTCGAGCGACGGCCCGCAAAGCCTCGGCACGCACGTCCGATGCTGGTGCAAGGGCGTGCCACCTGACCTATACCTGGTCAGGAAGGTGATGGATTTGCTTCGCTTAGTTTCCTGCATGGCATACACGTAAACATTAAATATGAGCCTCGATCGGCTCTCAGGTTGTCCTGTGAATCGGCTCAAGGAGCCGATCCACCCATGATTCGTACGAGGTGTACGATCACATGGTGGTCCTGCTTGATAAATGTAAAGCTAAAACGACCTACGACGATTTAGGGTTTTCACCACATAATCGGAACATCCTACGCGTGATTGAGCCTGGCGGCCACGCACGGTGATCATAAACCGACCCTAGACAAGGCCTAAAAACCAACATGAAGTTGATCCCCGGAACATCTTGTCTAGGGCTAGCAAACTACACCCTACGTGCCACTCGGATCCTTCAACCCGTTTGTAAGGCCTAACTATGCGGATATTAAACTAATCCTTGAAGAACAAGGAGCAATCATAACGGATCGGATCTACTAAATAATGATCAAGCGAGGTGCCGCCCTTACACCTAAGATAGGTGTAAGGGCGGCTAGACGTCTAAGGGTTGCACGGACGAAAGCATATGATACGATGAAACAATGCTAACCCTAACACGTCTATGATAACTACGTTGCTCGCCATCAACAAGGCTTCGAGCACGAGCAACGCATGAACAACGAATAAACATGTACTTGCCTAGATCGCAAGATGCGATCTAGGCAGCATGATGCTTACCCGGAAGAAACCCTCGAAACAAGGGAGTTGGCGATGCGCCTAGATTGGTTTGTGGTGAACGTGATTGTTGTCTTTCTCAATAACCCTAGATACATATTTATAGTCCGTAGACTTTCTAACGTGGGAATAATCCCAACCGTGCATGAGCCAAATTCTATCTAACCGACACGTATCCTACTATATTTACAGATACACGGGCAAACTAGCCCAAACTTTGTATACAAGGCCGATTCATGTATTCCTTCCATGTATATTCTTCAAGCCCATCTTTAATCGCGGCCCACCTCGATCCGGTCAAATTCGGTGATAACACATGCCCCCCTGGTTTTGGAAATGACAATTCCAAAATCACTCTGTTTTTTCGTCGTCGGGTCATGTCGTGGCAGAGCAGAACCGTCGCAGTATCCATCATCATGATGCCTTGCCTCCTCAACTTCTCCGCGTGACCTGGCCAATTTTTTTTCTTTTGGGCACCACTTCTCGGAAACTGCTGTGGCATTGAATCTCCACTATATCCCCTCTTTATTTAACCGCTCCGAACAGTTCGCCACTTCATCCCCTTGCTCTGTTCTAGCCATCGGCACCAAGAAACCCCAATCTCAGAGCAATGTCTTCCTCCTCTTCCTCCTCCGCCTCGTCGGATCTCTCCTCCCAGACCTTCTCCTCCTCCTCCTCATCCCGCGAACCCACGCCAGAGTGGGACCCGGTGGCGGCTCAGATGGCGGCGCACGACGAGCACGCCCCGGAGGAGTGGGACCAGGAGGACCGCGCCTCCTCCGTCTGGTCCGAGGACGACAAGTCCTTGACCAGCGGAGATGAAGACCTCCGGTTCCTCGGCTGATGGGGAGCTGGAATCGGAGAGCGAGGACGACTCGTTCTCCTGGGACGGTTACACCCCCTCCGAGGAAGAGGAGGAGGAAGACGACGACGATGACTCCCTCGAAGGTTACCCACCATCGAAGCGCCTTCGCACCTGGTGAGATGAAGACGACAGCGACGATGACGAGGAGGATGAGGCTCCCGTAGAGGGCTATGGGAGCAGCGACGAGGAGCCCGCCGGCAGCAGCGCCGACGAGAGCTCCGATGACGACGAGGGCAGCGACGGCCCGTAGACTAGGATCTACTAGTATAGGCCTAGTAGTAGTAGTGCATTAGGCATTGGATGATCCTTTTGAGAGCCATCGGCTCTTTCTTGTAAAGCCGATCCTTTGAATCAATAAGAACTGTTCTTCCAACTTGACTCTCCATTTATCCAATTTCAAGTCTTCCATTTGCCGCACTAAGAACCGATAGCAACATATCGGACTTTTCCCCTCAAACGCCCATGAGGCCAGACTCAAATATCCGACCGTGATACTTTGCAACCCTGAAGCCGATGGCTGTTCATCGGCTGTTTTGAACATCCGAGCCTCCTTCAGGGGTAGTTTCGCCGACGATGTTCCTTCATCTCCTTGCAGTACCAGGACGGTCCAGACCCACCTTTGAAGAGGGTTGTGATACAGAGTCAGCCGATAACACCTGAATCGGCTTCAAAAACAGAGTGTCTACTAGGCCAGCTGCCCCCCGAGCCTCAGTCAAGGCGAGAACAGTGGTGAGGTCACACAGTTCAGTCGAAAGGACTCGAGCTCGAGCAATTCTGAGAAAACCACCACGCAGGGCCAGCCAGACTTGCCACCGTCGGCTTTCAAGAAAAGGTCAGCTACTGAACCTGCCGTTTCCCAAACTCTCATCAAAGCGGGGCAGGGCAGCTTACGCACAGAGAGCCGATGCATCAAGAGAGCTCGCAAAGAACCGCAAACCTCTCCATTAAACCAGGAGATATCAAACGTAACTCCATCCTCTCCTCGGCTGATTTTGCCTGTTGACCCCTTGTCGTTCTTATCGGCTAACCTCTTCCTCTGCAAACTGATGACACGTCGAGGAGGTACCCATGTTATCCGCCACTCTGGCCCTCGCAACTCCTACGAGTGCCGTTGAGAAGGTGGCCAACTTGGCCAAACCCACAACAGAAACACCAGAGCTGATCACCTCTTCTTCCGTTGAAAGCCGATATTGCAGACAAAATGCCAACGGCTTGATGAGCAAAAGGCTGCCTTGTACGCCAAAACTGACACCTCTGACAGCACTGCTGAACTGGCGACCTCGCACAAAGGGTTGGAGGTCCTCGAAGAGAAGGTTCGGGCAACAAAACAGCTCATTGCAGCTGAGGAAGCTCTCATTGTTCATTCCCTCGAGGAAACAGAAGGCCTCGAAGCTGACCTGAAGGCCGACTTGGCCGAAATCCGCGTCTTGAACACGCAGCTGGTAGATCCTGTGTAATTTGTACTAGAGTCGATGGCTGTGCATCGGCTTTGTTTCTTAGCTCTAGAGTCGATGTCTGTGTATCGGCTGTACATCATGAGAATTTTTTTTACTGGCTGATTTTTCTATCGGCCCCCAATATTTCACTGCACATGTATCGCACATGTTCATCTGATTAGGTGCCCCCCGAGCCGAATCTTCCAGGTAACTGCGGATATCGGCTCTGTAGTTAGCCAAGGCACTGTATTTGAACGTCGGCTCCGTTAGGACCAATGTTGACTTCTTCCAGCTCATCAGCCGACGTAAACCCGTTGCCCGTTAGATCGACGTTGAACACGGGCAAAACGTATGGTGAGGATAATTTTGGCCGATTGCTGGAATCGGCCTCCATGTTGATTGAATCGCTCAACGACGGTTTTGCAACGTTCGTCCATAGATCTTTGGGGCCGATCACAAGGATCGGCCTCGCCACGTTCGTCCATAGATTTGTTCTTGCTATACGGTCAGGCCGGTGGACAAGACCAGCCTAACCCCGTCCTTCGTCACGTCGATGCGCTCGCAGTCGTCCAAATTGATGCCTGAGAGTGGCTCTTGGCCTGTCGTCTCCCAAACATTCATGCCAGCCGTTGAAATCTCGGCTGAGTCATCTGCGTGGATGACCTCTACTTCATCTCCATCCCACTATATTAAACATTGGTGCATCGTGGATGGAATGCAACAGTTGGCGTGGATCCAATCTCTCCCTAGTAGGACAGCATAGGTGCTCTTGCTATCGACAATAAAGAACGTCGTAGGGATGGTTTTCCTTCCTACGGTCAAATCCACGTTCAGAACACCTTGTGCTTCAGATGCTTGGCCGTTGAAATCACTCAATGTGACGTTGGTCTTGATCAGATCCGAGCTAGAGCGTCCCAACCGACGTAGCATGGAGTATGGCATAATGTTGACTGCCGCTCCGGTGTCCACCATCATCTTGTTGACAGGCTACCCATTGATATAACCTCGCAAGTACAGGGCCTTCGAGTGTACGTAGCTTCTTTCTCGTGGTTTCTCAAAGATAACCGGCCGTGGGCCGCAGTCAAGTTGTGCCACAGGTGCTTCGTCTAATCCTGGAGCATTAAACTCCGCCGGGAGGATGAACACCATGTTTGTGCCAGCCGATGTCTCATCATCGGCTTTCTTTTGTCTGGGGTGCCACTCTTTATTTTGTGGCCGACCTTCTTCGTCCAGGGTTCGCTGAATTTTCGCGGCCAGATCAGGCTGCGCCTTCCTTAACGTGTGCAGGTATAACCTTTCGGCTTCCTCCAAACCACGTAGTCGCTGAACCCTATGTTTTTGGGAGCGGCTGAGTCCATCAGGGCACCACCTTGGCCGGTGGTACTTATCTTCTTCTTCTTTATCATCGTCTTCTGATTCCTCGAGATCTTCCACCCGAGAGGACTCAGCGTGCTTGTTCCGAGGCGGGAGAGGCCCTAGACGTTTGAATACGGACACGTTAGCTGCATCCTTCTTCTTCTGTCTACATTCTGGGCAGTTGCCGATTGTAGGCAATCGGCTCATTCCTCGAATCCCAGCGGTGTCGAAGAAGGGACGAGTCCCGAGTGCCTATCCACGTCGTCTTGCTCTCTTGACTTTTCCTTGGCGTGGCGCTCATATCTCTCCTCGTCGCGATCATGCCGACGATGTCTCCTGGTGTCCCTAGCCAGACGATCTCTTTCGTCATCGTTGTCGTATCGTCGGCGTTGGTCGTATTGACTCACGTATTTGTTGAGGAGGTGATCAGAGAGAGGTCGCTGATATCTCACATTCTTCACTTCTCCCTCTGTGATGTAGCGCTTGCCATCGTGTCGGAGCCGATCGCGTGGAACGGCTTCCTCTTTGTCCTTGTTATGAGAGCAGGCTGCCCTCGTCTCGTCCTTACCGGGGTGGTGCCCGAGTCCTACCATGTTGATGTTGCACGAGAAGCCCGGCTGGCACCTCCCGGGGTAAGTGCACTCCACCATGTTAACGGCGGGGAAGGGGTGTATGTCGACTTTCATGGCGTACCGGCTGAAAATTAGACGCCCTTGTTCTATCGCCATTTGGATCTGCCGACGCCACACCCTGCCAGTCGTTGGTGGCATGGGTGAACGTGTTATGCCACTTGCGGTATGGCTTTCGTTCAGCTCCCGAGCCGTGGGGATCTTGTGGCCTTCGGGTACCTTCAGCTCGCTTCTCCTTAAGTAAGAGGTCGAAAATTTGCTCAGCCTTGGTCACGTCGAAGTCAAACCCTCTTGGAGGACCTTGTGGCTTAACCCACTTGCGGGACACGGGGCTTGCCCCTGAGTCCGTTCAGCCACCTACTACCTCTTGATCTCCCGCGAGCCTTCATCTTCATCTGCCTCAACCGGGACCACCGCACGCTTGAATTTATCCCGGTATACCTCGGGTGGCGCTGTTCATGTAATGACGGCTTACGCACCATGTGCGCCGGTGAAGGGTAGTACGCTTGGGAGGCCACATCCTTGATCGGTGATGCGAGACCCACCACCGCCAACTCGGCCGCTTCTTTTTCGGTCACACGAGCCGAATAGCATCGGTTCCTAACGGTCTCGAAGCGCCGGATGTATCTCGACACTTGTTTCTCCGCGCTCACGTCGTACTTGTGCTAGATCGGCAATGCCGAGCCTCGGAAGCCTGCGAGTGATGCCGCATGTGGAACTGCTCTTCCAACTGCTTCCAAGTCCGGATTGAGTCCGGTGGCAGCGATGTGTACCACCCGAAAGCCGATCCTGTGAGGGACTGTGCGAAGAACCTCACACGCAGCTCATCTTATGCTGAGATCGTGCCCAGCTGTGCCAAGTATCGGCTCACATGCACGATTGAGCTGGAACCATCTGATCCACTAAACTTGGAGAATTCAGGGAGCCGATACTTGGGTGGTAGCGGGATTAACTCGTACTCGTTGGGGTACGGCTTGGAATAGCCGATTGCCCTCCTTTTCGGCACTATGCCGAACTGGTCTCTAAAGATTGTACTGATCTGATCCGCGGTGCTGGCTGCAGGAGTCGAACTCTGAAGATTCGCCGGAGTGGCATACTTAGCCAGCCACGCTTGCTTCTCAAGCTCCGAGCCAAGCTGCAGGAGTTGAGCTGCGGAGGTTTGTCGGAGTGACATGCTTAGCCAGCCACGCTTGCTTCTCAAGTTCTGAGCCAACTGCAGGAGTTGAGCTCTGGAGGTTCGTCGGAGTAGCATACTTGGCTAGCCACGTCTGCTTCTCAAGATCTGTTCCCGAAGTTCCTCCTGCTGTTCCAGAAGTCCATGTAGTTGCAGTCTGGTTCGTGAGTGCCCGAGTCTGCGATGCGGCACGTATGTGCACGTGTATCCGTGAGGGATCTCCTTAGGCGCCTCATACAAGAACCGGTAATCACTAGGGTCACCACCGATCTTGTAGACGACGTATGCCGGTGAATTCGGCACTTACCGGTGCTGCCAACGCGAATGGCAGCGGTGGTCGGGACCGGAGTGGCATCTCTCCTTGGTGAGTCCCTAGAGCTGGTCCCGACGGAGAGTACGATGCCTCATGATTTCTGGATCACCGAAGGGCGACACGCTCCAAAGTGTTCACCGGGCTCTCGAGAATGGCGGTGCGGCGAATGAGCTACCATGAAATTAATCTCTCGACGCAGAGCACTGGTGCGCTCTTCTGACGGGGCGGACAGGTCTACTCCATCGAGCGCGCCTTCAGGTGAGAACCCTTTCCACCTGATGCCGTGTGAGCGGGTTCTCTGGAAAGAGCCGATGAGGTTGGCTTCGAGGATCGCTTTGACCTCGTCATACTTCTTCTTGAGCTCCTCAGTCGGATCTTCGTACGTGGCCGGAGTACCTTCCGCCATCTCGGATGTAGATGGCGATGCGGTTGATGTCGAAGACGGTCCCACCGGGCGTGCCGAGAATGTGTTGCGGTCGAAACCCACCGGCGAGCAGCGACGGGCAACACAGTAGAGCCGGGAGGCTCCCAGGACTGCGGGTGGCCCTGGTCCCTCGAGCGACGGCCCGCAAAGCCTCGGCACGCACGTCCGATGCTGGTGCAAGGGCGTGCCACCTGACCTATACCTAGTCAGGAAGGTGATGGATTTGCTTCGCTTAGTTTCCTGCATGGCATACACGTAAACATTAAATACAAGCCTCGATCGGCTCTCAGGTTGTCCTGTGAATCTGCTCAAGGAGCCGATCCAACCATGATTCGTACGAGGTGTACGATCACATGGTGGTCCTGCTTGATCAATATAAAGCTAAAACGACCTACGACGATTTAGGGTTTTCACCACATAATCGGAACATCCTACGCGTGATTGAGCACCGGAGGCCACGCACGGTGATCATAAGCCGACCCTAGACAAGGCCTAAAAACCAACATGAAGTTGATCCCCGGAACATCTTGTCTAGGGCTAGCAAACTACACCCTACGTGCCACTGGATCCTTCAACCGGTTTGTAAGGCCTAACTATGCGGATATTAAACTAATCCTTGAAGAACAAGGAGCAATCATAACGGATCGGATCTACTACATAATGATCAGCGAGGTGCCGCCCTTACACCTAAGATAGGTGTAAGGGCGGCTAGACGTCTAAGGGTTGCACGGACGAAAGCATATGATACGATGAAACAATGCTAACCCTAACACGTCTATGATAACTACGTTGCTCGCCATCAACAAGGCTTAAGCACGAGCAACGCATGAACGACGAATAAACGTGTACTTGCCTAGATCGCAAGATGCGATCTAGGCAGCATGATCTTACCCGGAAGAAACCCTCGAAACAAGGGAGTTGGCGATGCGCCTAGATTGGTTTGTGGTGAACGTGATTGTTGTCTTTCTCAATAACCCTAGATACATATTTATAGTCCGTAGACTTTCTAACGTGGGAATAATCCCAACCGTGCACGAGCCAAATTCTATCTAACCGAGCACGTATCTTACTATATTTACAGATACACGGGCAAACTAGCCCAAACTTTGTATACAAGGCCGATTCATGTATTCCTTCCATGTATATTCTTCAAGCCCATCTTTAATCGCGGCCCACCTCTGATCCGGTCAAATTCTGGTGATAACAGAAGCTTCCAGAAGACCGAAGGAGTTACGAAGTGGGGCCACGAGGCGACGACACACCAGGGCGGCGCGGCCCAGGTCTTGGCCGCGCGGCCTTGTTGTGTGGGTCCCTCGTTTCGCCCCTAAACCTACCCTTCCGCCTACTTAAAGCCTTCGTCGCGAAACCCCCAGTACCGAGAGCCACGATACGGAAAACCTTCCAGAGACGCCTCCGCCGCCAATCCCATCTCGGGGGATTCGGGAGATCGCCTCCGGCACCCTCCCGGAGAGGGAATCATCTCCCGGAAGACTCTTCATCGCCATGATCGCCTCCGGATCGATGTGTGAGTAGTTCACCCTGGACTATGGGTCCATAGCAGTAGCTAGATGGTTGTCTTCTCCTCATTGTGCTATCATGTTAGATCTTGTGAGCTGCCTATCATGACCAAGATCATCTATTTGTAATCCTACATGTTGTGTTTGTTGGGATCAGATGAATATTGAATACTATGTCAAGTTGATTATCAATCTATCATATATGTTGTTTATGTTCTTGCATGCTCTCCGTTGCTAGTAGAGGCTGCTGGCCAAGTTGATACTTGTGACTCCAGAGGGAGTATTTATGCTCGATGCTGGGTTCATGCCTCCATTGAATGCGGGACGAGTGACAAAAAGTTCTAAGGTTGTGGATGTGTTGTTGCCACTAGGGATAAAACATCGATGCTTTGTCTAAGGATATTTTTGTTGATTACATTACGCACCATACTTAATGCAATTGTCTGTTGTTTGCAACTTAATACTGGAAGGGGTTCGGATGATAACCTGAAGGTGGACTTTTAGGCATAGATGCATGCTTGGATAGCGGTCTATGTACTTTGTCGTAATGCCCTGATTAAATCTCATAGTACTCATCATGATATATGTATGTGCATTGTTATGCCTTCTTTATTTGTCAATAGCCCAACTGTAATTTGTTCACCCAACATCTGTTTATCTTATGGGAGAGACACCACTAGTGAGCTGTGGACCCCGGTCCAATTCTTTACATACTGAAATACAATCTACTGCAATTGTTCTTTCTTGTTCTTCGCAAACAATCATCATCTTCCACACAATACGTTTAATCCTTTGTTTACGAGCAAGCCGGTGAGATTGACAACCTCACTTTGTTACGTTGGGGCAAAGTACTTTGATTGTGTTGTGCGGGTTCCACGTTGGCGCGGAATCCACGGTGTTGCGCCGCACTACACTCCGCCACCAACAACCTTCACGTGTTCCTTGACTCCTACTGGTTCGATAACCTTGGTTTCTTACTGAGGGAAAACTTACTGCTGTTCGCATCACACCTTCCTCTTGGGGTTCCCAACGGACGTGTCGACTACGCGCCATCAAGCAGATTTTCTGGCGCCGTTGCCGGAGAACTGAAGAAAATCTACACCACCAAGATTTCTAACTCCCACGTCAACTACACGCCAGTAGATTTTCTGGCGCTGTTGCCGGGGAGATCAAGACACGCTGCAAGGGGAGTCTTCCACATCCAATCTCTTTACTTTGTTTTTGTCTTGCTTTGTTTTACTTTATTTACCGCTTTGTTTGCTCCTTATATCAAAAACACACAAAAATTAGTTGCTAGTTTTACTTTATTTACTGTCTTGTTCTCTATATTAAAAACACAAAAAAATTAGTTACTTGCATTTACTTTATTTTATTATCATGACTAGTCCTGTAGTTGTTACTCTATCACCTGAGGAATCAATCTTCACTTTTAAACAAGGTGGTGAAGAGAGTTTTAAAGAAGCTTGGTCTAGATTTTTTGATTCTTATAGTAAAACTGAATCTAAAATGACTCTAAGTTTGCTTCTTAGTAACTTTTATTTCGGGCTTATTCTTCGCTATAGATATGCCTTAGATGTTGTAGTGGGAGGAGATTTCCTTCATTGTGATGGGGATCAAGCTTTTAATGCCATAAAAAAATTGGTTACATCATCTAGCTCCGCTAATAATTTTGATCCATCTCTTGTTAGTATTTATAATAGATTGAACACCCTTGAGACAAGTGTATCTTTCTTAAAAGAAGGGTATGGTCGGATTCGTGAGCATTTTGATTATGTTCCAATAAACTCTGAACCTTCAATGTGGGACCCTACTATTAAAGTTACTATTGATGGTAAAAAATTTAATGCCCGTTGTGATATTATGACTGAATTTTGCCTTATGCCTGAAAGTATTTATGAATCTTTGACACTTTGGGGACTTACTGAAGGTGGAGAAGGAATAACTCTTACTGATAACTCTGTTATAATTCCTAAGGGAATAGCTGAAGGAGTATTCACAACCCTTCTTGGAAGATCGGTATCCACTGATTATCTTGTTATTGAATGTGTAGGGACAGGACAAGTCACACTTGGAAGATCCCTGCTGAAACTCTTGGGAGTAACCATAGATGTGGAGAAAGGCACTCTAAAATCCTCTATACCGGGATGTGGTCATATATTCCCTAAACCAAATAGTAAGAATAAGAGTAAGAAGGGTAGGCGCAAAGCCCCTGGTAAGAATGTTAATGCTTCATCTCTTGATGTTACTTGATACACACTTTCTGCGCCTAGCTGAAAGGCGTTAAAGAAAAGCGCTTATGGGAGACAACCCATTATTTTACTTCTGCACTTTATTTTATATTTGAGTCTTGGAAGTTGTTACTACTGTAGCAACCTCTCCTTATCTTTATTTCATTGCATTGTTGTGCCAAGTAAAGTCTTTGATAGTAAAGTCAATACTAGATTTGGATTGCTGCGCAGAAACAGATTTCTTGCTGTCACGAATTTGAGTAGTATTCTCTGTAAGTAACTCAGAAAAATCTGCCAATTTATGTGCGTGATCCTCAGATATGTACGCAACTTTCATTCAATTTGGGCATTTTCATCTGAGCAAGTCTGGTGCCTCTAAAAAATTCGTCTTTACTGGATCTGTTCGTTTTGACAGATTCTACCTTTTATTTCGCATTGCCTCTTTTGCTCTGTTTGATGGATTTCTTTGTTCCATTAACTTTCAGTAGCTTTGTGAAATGTCCAGAAGTGTTAAGAATGACTATGTCACCTCTAAATATATGAATTTTCAGTTATGCACTAACCCTCTAATGAGCTTGTTTCGAGTTTGGTGTGGAGGAAGTTTTCAAGGGTCAAGAGAGGAGGATGATACAATATGATCAAGAAGAGTGAAAAGTCTAAGCTTGGGGATGCCCCCGTGGTTCATCCCTGCATATTTTAAGAAGACTCAAGCATCTAAGGTGGGCATCCCTTCTTCATCGACAACTTATCAGGTCACCTCTAGTGAAACTATATTTTTATTCCGTCACATCTTATGTGCTTTACTTGGAGCGTCTGTTTGCTTTTGTTTTTGTTTTTGTTTGAATAAAATCGGATCCTAGCATTCTTTGTTTGGGAGAGAGACATGCTCCGCTGTTTCTTATGAACACATATGTTCTTAGCTTTATTCTTAATGTTCATTGCGAAAGTTGAACTACTTCATTCATTGTTATATGGTTGGAAACGGAAAATGCCGCATGTGGTAAATGGTATAATGTCTTGAATAATTTGATACTTGGCAATTGTTGTGCTCATATAGATCATGTTTAAGCTCTTGCATCATGTACTTTGCACCTATTAATGAAGAACTACATAGAGCTTGGTAAAATTTGGTTTGCATGATTGGTCTCTAGAGTCTAGATATTTTCTGGTTAAGGTGTTTGAACAACAAGGAGACGATGTAAAGTCTTATAATGCTTACAATATGTTCATATGTGAGTCTTGCTGCACCGTTTTATACTTGAGTTTGCTTCAAACAACCTTGCTAGCCTAGCCTTGTATTGACAGGAATTCTTCTCGTGCATCCAAATCCTTGAGCCAACAACCATGCCATTTGTGTCCACCATACCTACCTACTACATGGTATTTCTCCGCCATTCCAAAGTAAATTACTTCAGTGCTACCTTTAAAATTCTATCCTTTGTCTTTGCAATATATAGCTCATGGGAAAATAGCCTTAAAAACTATTGTGGTGAAGAATATGTACTTATGTGTCTTATTTCTTAATAAGTTGCTTGTTGAGCGGTAACCATGTTTCTGGGGACGCCATCAACCTTTACCTTTGTTGAATATCATGTGAGTTGCTATGCATGCTCGTCTTGTCTGAAGTAAGGGCAATTTTCATGATCAAATGGTTTGAGTATGCATATTGTTAGAGAAGAACATTGGGCCGCTAACTAAAGCCATGATCCATGGTGGAAGTTTCAGTTTGGACAATCAATCCTCAATCTCTTACGAGAATTTTATCTGTTGTTGAATTCTTATGCATTAAAGAGGAGTCCATTATCTGTTGTCTATGTTGTCCCGGTATGGATGTCTAAGTTGAGAATAATCAAAAGCGAGAAATCCAATGCGAGCTTTCTCCTTAGACCTTTGTACAGGCGGCATAGAGGTACCCCTTTGTGACACTTGGTTGAAACATATGCTATGCAATGATAATCCATGTTAATCCAAGCTAATTAGGACAAGGTGCGAGCACTATTGGTATACTATGCATGAGGCTTGCAACTTATAGGATGTCTTATACATAACACATATGATTTATTACTACCGTTGACAAAATTGTTTCTTGTTTTCAAAATGAAAAGCTCTAGCACAAATATAGTAATCCATGCTTCCCTCTGCGAAGGGCCTATCTTCTACTTTATTGTTGAGTCAGTTCACCTATTCTTTCTATCTCAGAAGCAAACACTTGTGTGAACTGTGTGCATTGATTCTTACATGTTTACTTATTGCACTTGTTATATTGCTTTATGTTGAAAAATATCCATGAGATATACATGTTGAAGTTGAAAGCAACTGCTGAAACTTATATCTTCCTTTGTGTTGCTTCAAAGCTTTGTACTAATAATTTATTGCTTTATGAGTAACTCTTATGCAAGTCTTATTGATGCTTGTCTTGAAAGTATTATTCATGAAAAGTCTTTGCTATATGATTCATTTGTTTACTCATTATCTTCACCGTTGCTTCGAATCGCTGCATTCATCTCATATGCTTTACAATAGTATGATCAAGATTATGATAGCATGTCACTTTAGAAATTATCTTTGTTATCGTTTACCTACTCGAGGGCGAGTAGGAACTAAGCTTGGGGATGCTTGATATGTCTCAAACGTATCTATAATTTCTTATGTTCCATGCTACTTTTATGATGATACTCACATGTTTTATACACATTATATGTCATTATTATGCATTTCCCGGCACTAACCTATTGACGAGATGCCGAAGAGCCAGTTGCTGTTTTCTGCTGTTTTTGGTTTCAGAAATCCTACAAAGGAAATATTCTCGGAATTGGACGTAATCAACGCCCAGGGTCTTATTTTTCCACGAAGCTTCCAGAAGACCGAAGGAGTTACAAAGTGGGGCCACGAGGCGACGACATAGCAGGGCGGCGCGGCCCAGGTCTTGGCCACGCGGCCCTGTTGTGTGGGTCCCTCGTGTCGCCCCTAAACCTACCCTTCCGCCTACTTAAAGCCTTCGTCGCGAAACCCCCAGTACCGAGAGCCACGATACGGAAAATCTTCCAGAGACGCCGCCGCCGCCAATCCCATCTCGGGGGATTCAGGAGATCGCCTCCGGCACCCTGCCGGAGAGGGGAATCATCTCCCCGGAGGACTCTTCATCGCCATGATCGCCTCCGGATCGATGTGTGAGTAGTTCACCCCTGGACTATGGGTCCATAGCAGTAGCTAGATGGTTGTATTCTCCTCATTGTGCTATCATGTTAGATCTTGTGAGCTGCCTATCATGATCAAGATCATCTATTTGTAATCCTACATGTTGTGTTTGTTGGGATCCGATGAATATTGAATACTATGTCAAGTTGATTATCAATCTATCATATATGTTGTTTATGTTCTTGCATGCTCTCCGTTGCTAGTAGAGGCTCTGGCCAAGTTGATACTTGTGACTCCAAGAGGGAGTATTTATGCTCGATAGTGGGTTCATGCCTCCATTGAATCTGGGACAGTGACAGAAAGTTCTAAGGTTGTGGATGTGATGTTGCCACTAGGGATAAAACATCGATGCTTTGTCTAAGGATACTTGTGTTGATTACATTACGCACCAAGCTTAATGCAATTGTTTGTTGTTTGCAACTTAATACTGGAAGGGGTTCGGATGATAACCTGAAGGTGGACTTTTTAGGCATAGATGCATGCTGGATAGCGGTCTATGTACTTTGTTGTAATGCCCTGATTAAATCTCATAGTACTCATCATGATATATGTATGTGCATTGTTATGCCTTCTTTATTTGTCAATTGCCCAACTGTAATTTGTTCACCCAACATCTGTTTATCTTATGGGAGAGACACCACTAGTGAACTCGTGGACCACGGTCCAATTCTTTACATCCGAAATACAATCTATCGCAATTGTTCTTTACTGTTCTTCGCAAACAATCATCATCTTCCACACAATACGTTTAATCCTTTGTTTACAGCAAGCCGGTGAGATTGACAACCTCACTGTTACGTTGGGGCAAAGTACTTTGATTGTGTTGTGCAGGTTCCACGTTGGCGCCGGAATCCCTGGTGTTGCGCCGCACTACACTCCGCCACCAACAACCTTCACGTGTTCCTTGACTCCTACTGGTTCGATAACCTTGGTTTCTTACTGAGGGAAAACTTACTGCTGTGCGCATCACACCTTCCTCTTGGGGTTCCCAACGGACGTGTCGACTACGCGCCATCACCGAGCATCTTCGGTTTCAACTAGCGCCATTTCCCCCTAGTCCTGTAGCAAAGAGCGATTACTCATAATTACACCATGCAAATGTTTTCTGAGCTCAACTCATTGCCTAGAACTAGTCACACAATGAAATCAAGAAGCAAATACAAACAAACATTTATTATGTATATACATCGTATATCACATAACATACACACTAATATTACATGTGGTACATGTATAACCACTTATTTGGCTTCAAGCCCAAGCCAACGGAATTTAAAATACGTTCTATTACAATACCAACTATACTACTTTAGTCTTCCTTGGAGCTCTACTCCTCATCATCATAACTCGCCTCCGCATACATTCCTGGGGTCCATCCGGTACAGCGATTCGTCTTCCGAACGCCGTCCGGAACGAAGGTCCTTCCAGTAGGTATGTAATCTGAATCGGACGAAGTGTCGAGACAAAGATCTATCATGCCAAAGTAACTGGACAGTGACTCGTATGTATCCCCAGTAGGATACATACCTCCTTCTTCTGTCATCCATGGAGGATTTCTATTCACTTGCCCTCTCATCTTCTTCTTCTTCTTCTTCTTCTTTTTCTTCACTCCAGAACTCTCACCTACCTCGTTCTGGGATGTTTCGGGTAGTCCCATCTCCAGATCCAAAGAAATGGAGTTGGTATCTTTCTCTTCCTGCCCATAGCTTTGGTTAACGTCCTGGTTAACCTCACCTCCTTCATCCTCTGTATCACAAGTGATGGGTTCTCCTTCATCACCAAATGGTTCCTCGAAATGCCAACCAGTCGAATTCTCGATTGGTGACTCCGAGCAGTTTAGGTTTCTGGAATCATCTCCCCCATATCCAGATTCATATGACGCTGACACATGCGATAGTGTGGGACAAAGTTGGGTGTGAGTGGGTCTCTCTTGGGCAACTGGTCACTCAAATCTACATAGCTGTTTAGGCTAAAGAAAGGTGTAGTGTGTTGTGGTTGTGCCCTCAGATCACGCATCCGAGCTTGGACTTTATCAGGGTCCGTGAACTCAGCTAGCATGTGGTCAATCTCACCCACCATCTTCATGTGTAAAAGCTACATCATGGTCAATAAAGACTTACAACTGTCCATGTGCTTTGCTGCAGCTTACAACACCAGATGATTCAGAGTGGGATCCTCATCTTCCTCGGCATGAGGTATATGAGAATATTCTGAACATAGCAGTTCAACTGACTTGTGTTGCCTTATCTCAAGGATTGCCTTTAATAGGGCCATGTGATAGGCTGTGGTCATGGTTTTGGCTTCTCCGTATGGCATTATACGACTCATCATCAGTTGCATCGGTAGTTGGACCGAAACCCTACACTTGGCTAGGATCTCTCCGTCATAATAGGTATACTTGAGAACAGGTATCCGAGTTTCACAATGGAGTTCCTTCAGCATCCCACGCAGGAGATCTGTAATTGGTCCGTCATAATCACCGAGCCAACCCTCAACCTTCCTCAAAGTCCTCTTAGGAAACGTGTACGCCATCATGGCTGTATACAAAAGCAGAATATTAGTAGTGATGATGTATCATAATAGCTATAATAAATAATTATCGCACTAAAAGATATGGTTTTGCTATTCTCATGTGAATAATCACCATATTTCTAGAGAATCCTTTACTATTTCTACTTGACTCCTACAGGTTTCTTTCCTATACTAGGTTTTTCCAACCTAAGGTCGCAACATTTGCTCTGATACCAGCTGCGGTGACCCAGCATACCACTGCATGTTCTAGTATACAAGTCTTTGATATGATCTTTGTGAAGGGACTTCTTCACAATTGCCATATCCCTCAGAGTGGTACAACAGAAACATTGCAGGTCATAACACTCCAAATATTATTACAAACATTGCCTTAACAAGTTGGTATTCTCACAGGTCCGATGAGAACACCCTAAGATACTACTTAAGTACGATTACAACTCATATCTATATATGAAAGAGAGCTCAGCAACTTATTTAGGTAAGTTCTACGCTGCTCGGCTCTATGATACTAGGGTATATCACTACTCCTCCGCCTCATTCATGTCGGGTCCGTAGACTATCCCATAGTATACTCCTTCAAATCCTCCGGTAAGATCAGGTTCCTCGTAGACCAGCTCGTAGTCTCCTTCTGGTGCTCCATCGGTGATGGCCTCCACTTCCGTATCACAGTCTAGCAAGGGTGTCGAAAGAAAGTGAGTACAGAGGTACTCAGCAAGTTCAAAAGAGTAAAAGGTGTTTGATGCACTAGCTACGACCATTGATCAGGAAATCGCAGGTCATTGCATGTTTTGTAAACATTTCTTCAAAAGGTTGCTTTTATTATGAAAACTATGCCCGTCAGTCTTCACAGGTTGACTAGAACTTCGTGGAGTTCCTTTCCTGCCGCGTTCGCAGTTCCCTTCCCGGAACAAGGAGTGACAGCCACAATTTAATACACTCTGCAGAGGTGCGTTACTTTTCCCATAAGAGATCCCATCCTTTTTGCCATCCGCGAGGACTTGGCCCCGTTCACACTTCCTTTGGTGTGAGGCCGTGTATGAAAATCCAAGCCCACACCGCCTTCTCCGCGACCCCGCAAACCCACCCTTTTTTCCACCCGTACACCCCGGTAGACGTCTCCCGATCATACGACTTTACCCACGATGTACTTTGGACAATCCATCATAGACGGTAGAGCCGGTCATCCACACGGATGGGGATTTAAAAGGCCATCCCAACCTACGGCAATGCCTCCAGACACCCGCAGCTCTAACCAATCCGTTGGCGTGCAGGAGGGAAAAGATCTGACTGGCTTCCCTAGAGCCATTATAGATCTTATGGTTAACGCGGTATGTACGGCGCTAGAATCACTGGACGGCATTGGTAATTTTTCCTAGGTTAATATAACTCATGCAATGGAATCTCCACCATATCAACACAACCATGGTTCCATCGCCGACCACATAGTCATATTCATAATTGGAAAAGTAACATTTTATTTGCCATGCAGGAATGGTAAGTATATAGCTTTGCGATAAAGTAATAGAAAATACTCAAATTGGTATGAGCAAGGGTGAACTTGCCTGTGGACTGCGAGATAGTGCAGTTCAATGCAGTGGATGGAACCTGGACCTCGGGTTCTGTAAGAAGCATCATTGTCCGGTAAGGACAATGTTATAAAATCCAAATAATGCATGCTTGGATGTATTATTTTATGTTGAATCCCTTACCCCAATTATTTATTAAAATTTGTGGTTGAATTAAGATTTATGCCTTTGGCAGTAATTTGCAATTGCTTTTATTTGTAAAAACACTTTGTTCTCATAAAGAAAAATGGTTCATAGTAATACCACTTTACTTTTGTGATTCATTATTTATTTCAAAATAATTTGAAATAATAGAGTTACCTCTATATTTTTGGAATAAGAAGAATAGAGTATTTTCCTTTGGAAAATATCTTTCTTTTATAGAAATGACTTGGAATAATAGAATTTCATTTTGAAATATTTGAAAACAAATATTTGAACTCATTTGAGATTTTTCCTTGATTTTTAAAATACAAGGAAATAATAGTTTAAAATTCCTAGTTTTAATTTAAATTCAGAAAATTCCAAAATTTGAATTTGTTTCCTAAATTCTATTTCTTATTTTATTCTTGTTAAGAATAATTTTTCATTTACTAATCCAATTTTTCATGGATTTTTAGAGGTATATTTTATTTACTAAAATTTGATGAAATTCTAGGCTATTTTCCAAAATGGAAAAGACTAAAATACCCCTCTGGCCCCTATTGGGCCAGCCCACCTAACTAGGCCCATTTGGACAGCCCATCACGGCTTGTCCAAAAGGGTTCGGTGGAACCGTTACGGCCCACCTCACTCACTCGCACGCTCTCCTCTCTCTCTCTCGTGACCTAACCCTAGCCTCTGGCGACTCGCGTGGCGATGGCGTCACCGCCATGGCCGCCGCCGTGCTCCGGCCACCTCCGTGCTCCCCTAACCTCGCCGCCGATACGATCTGAACCGCCGCGCGACGATCTATCGATCTGTCCACGTGGTTCCGTCGTTCTCTTCCTCCTCTGGCAGATCGCCACCTCTCTGGATCTCGTGGAGAATCGCCTTCGGTGATTTACCATCTCCGACGAGCTGGTGTCCTCGTTGTCGTCGTGAGCGCGTGTCTGGGACTGACCTGGCGCGGGTGCTGTGCTCGCAGCGCCTGTGCCGTCGTCCCCGGATGCTGTGCTGTTCGTGGTGTTCGTCGGCGTAACGCCGGCGTAACGCCGGCGTCTTCCCTGGCTTTGCAGCTGTTATGGCCGCGCGGGCACTGCCTCGCCATGCCATAGCTTCTGCCTCCAGGCGCGGGTAAGGTTCTTCTGCTCCTCCACTCTCTCAACTCCTTTTCTGTGCGCCTCCCATGTTACTCGTGTTTCTTCTTCCTCTTGCTCTACGGCCTCCCGATGATCATATGATCATACGAGCCTTGCTACTACTGCCTAATCATCCTATGCTTCTTTTCTGCAAGCCCTGGCCAATTCACCAAGCTCTGGTTACTGGCCAGTGTGTGATGCTTGCTGTTCATATCTTGTGTTGCTTGCTTATTGCTTCTATCATGCCATGAATTGCTATGCCATGTTGTACATGATTATAAGCTTGCTTGTGCTTACTGGCATCCTATGCTTGCTTGTCTAGGTGTACTGCTATTCCTTACTTTGACACTTGTGATGCCTGTGATGCTTGTGAGGTGCTTCTGTGCCTTCTGTATGATCCAATGATCCATTGGAACAATAATTTCTTTTGGCTAGACTCTCTGTGTTGCTTGACTTGACTCAATTGATCTATTTGATCAATTAAATGTCAGTGGCTTGGTTGCTGATGGGTTCTTTGGCTAAGTGGATGGTTTGCTTACTGATGCTGCTACTCAAGCATGCTTATGCTACTGTGTGTATGTGCTGCTGCTCTCCATAGCCTTCTGGACTTGATCCAGTAGCTAGGATGCAGTGACATGTGCTTGTGTTGCCTCATAGTGTGATACTGTAAAAGTATTGCATGGATTTGTTATGTATTCATGCCTGGGTGAATTAATTATGGATGAACTGCTTATGCAGTAATGATTAAATGACTTGCTGTGTATGATTTGACTTTTCATGATTAATTGGAAAGCAAATGGAGTCTGAATCCATTACTGGATAGTGATGCGTTATTGTTTGGCTTTGCTTTGGATGGTTCTATGTTTGTTGTGACCTCAGTGGCCTTGCTACCGACTCGGTTGCTCACATAGTTGGCTAGATCTGTTGGTTCCTCATCTTGGTTTGCATATTTGGGAATCATAATCAATATGAATGCCAATATGCTTGCTTATGAAGATATCTAGGGTTTTACTGATGGTTATATGCTTAGGATCTTACTGTGTAGTCTTTGGTAGCTGCTATTCCTTGCAATTCATCTACTGGTGATGTCTGTGCATGTGTTCTTGCTAGTGTGCACAAGATTTGTATCTAGATGGTTTCAGTTTTTAGTAGCTTTCTAAACTCGCCGATGATCCTTGGTGAAAACCAAGTGATGATCTACCCATTGAGCATCTCGCTCAAGCCCATGACATATGTCATGCATAATTTATGGATTGGGTCCACTCGGATCTACTCCAGGAACTAGGTATACCTTGTTCCAGCTCCTAGAATGAAATCTTTTGTTGATGTAGACTTGGTTTGTTTGTCACAGCCTGCACCTCCAGTTCTCGGTTGATCTTCTCAGGTCACCATGATTTCTGGTGGATGGTTGGGTTATGTGTTGGGTTGTGATGTTCTTGAGCAAGAACAGGATGAACTCTACCTATTCTTTCTTCTGCTTACCTTGTGAATCCTTATCTGGTCGACTATGCACTCGTTTCTAGGGTTTGTGCTCTTTTATACCCTCGCCTTCTTCTCTTCTCGGCCATGCCACCCAAGCCTGGCTTGGTTTGGTGACTAGGCCATTGCATGGCCTTGCTCGTTGCTTGCACAAGCACACATGAGCTGTGTGCTCATATGCTGAAACTTGAGCCCCCGGTGTGTGCTCAGATTTGGTCTCGTCGTTGCTCTTATCCCGGTGATGTCCTCGTGTTTTGGACATGCACAAGTGTGCATGATACTTGTTTCGTCCAAACTGAATAATTGCTAACTCTTAACCCTCGGCTAGTGTTTTGGTTTGTTTTGCGGGTTTTTGAAGGTGAATATGACCATAGAAGAATTCTTCCAAGTCATTAGTCTAGGTTTTTAGTGTAGGATCAAATCATGTAATCTTCTATTTATTTCTGTTTATTTTTCCTTTAATTCTTGTATCAAGAATATTGTAAAGACAATGTATATTGTGTTGTGATATCAATAAAGCTCAAGTTTTGCTTATGAGCTTTTTGGTTTATGTAATGTTTATATTTCTGAATAATTGTTGTATTTATAATTCAATTTAAAATTCAAAGTCATTTGAATTTGTAAGTTGTATTTAAATTGTGAATTCATTTTCTATAATCATTATTGCTTATTGTTTAATATTATCAATTGAGTATTACTTGTCAAATGAAATCAGTTCCCAAATCAATAAGATACAAAAGAGATCATGTCGAAATTCACACCTCGACATGCCTAACCCTAATTTGCAATTCGAGAGAGAACCTCGATCCCTCTTAGGTTTAGTTGCAATAAGGCGCGAAAATTTCCCCGTTTTGCGATGAAATGCACATCCCATTTCTAAATCTACCCTTCGTTGTTCCTATGTTCTGGGTTATTACATAAATATAATCATCTACCAACATTCCATCTAGCACCTTAATAGCATCACAAGTCTGAAGAAATACGAAATGTGTGTCGGATTCTTTGTTTAAAAGACGGCTACTATGTTGACTTAGACCAAGATAAAAGCTATTCAAATGCATATAATCTCTCAAACCATGTTCTAAATTGCAAGTTAATTTCTTATACCTTCTCCAGGCTTGAACTATAGTTTTATTTTTCTATTTGTTTGAAAGAAAGCATACGTTTTTGATGATTATTAAAGCAATTCCCATATGCTTCTAAGAATGCGGCCCTGATATTAAACCAATGATTATCTTGTTGAGGCAAAGTTTCATACCAAGTAGTAGCTTCTCCAACTAAGGAGTGTGAAAATAGCTTAATTCTTAAAACACCGGGTCTATGTTTGAAGTTATCACATAGTAGCACATAGCAGTGTACCATGATGACAAGGGGCGCGAGGACACATTGGGGCCTAATCAAGCTGTGTCTACCGGTCCTGGTGACGGCGTTTGCAAGAGTAAGGGAGAGCTCCATCAGACTGTCGGCTTCACGACTAGGAGGAAGAATTTCTCTATGTATCTTGGTTGTCCGTTGTCCAAGACGTAATAAATGGTGCCCAGCAAAAAAACATTGTGTATTAGCACATGGTCAGCCAAACAATGAGAGGAAGCTTGACAAGCCCTTCAACATTATAAGCAATAGCGATGTGGAATCCATAAAAAAAGATGGGCCTACATCAAGCAAGAGACACACAAGTTCCGTGCCGCGATGACCATGTCATTCTCCACCCGAAGAGCAGAACATGCATCATTCAAGTAGTAAGGGCACGAACACCGTCATTTACATCAATGTACATAATTTGTCAAATTCTAAGAATTTGCATTTGCACATGCCTAGGGCCTTGGATTTTTTCAAGGTTAAGCACAAGAAGGGCTTTCACATGCTCCATTGTTGAAATCGGTTAAAGGAGGCTCCCATGTGGAATATGGGCTATGCAGCCTACAAGGAAGCCCTCAATAATGGCATGACTGCGGTCCTTGTCGATGGCAAAGCCGATGCCCCTGGCCGGAATGCGCTTCCATCTCATCCTAGGGACCAAAAATCCACCAAGGCCGATTCCGCCCGCCAAGCTTAAGCCCTTGCCTTGAGCGACAGGTTGGAGAAAATGTTGGCCGCGTCTCAAAACGCCATGGCCAAGCGAGGCGAGATGAAACAGCTAGAGAAGGAGGCCTCGGCTGCCATCTATATCAACATGACTAAAGAGGCCATAGAGGTGCAAATGATAGATGCCTAGGCCAAAAGGCTTGACGCCAAGGCCAAGTGTTGGGCGGAGGACAACAGGATCACGCTCACCGAGTTGAGCAACATGGATGCCAACCAGCGGGCATGGTTCGAGAAGAAGTGAGCCGAGATCCGGCTCCATGACGCCTGATCGTCCCTGCCTGCATCGTGAGCACTATGGCCTCTTTCTACCCTTCCTACTATTGGCCCACTAGTCCCCTTTTGGTTTATTTGGTATTGTACTATGTCCACTGTGTATTGAATAACATTAGACGTAGTTCGTAGATCTCATTCCGTGGCTTGAATCGACTAAATGTGGCTTGAACTAAGGTTGCAAATGATTGATTTGGCTAGGAAAGTTGGCCAACCTGGGCCGGACGAAATGCGTCGGGCCGTTGGAGGCATCCATAGACACAAACAGACATTCCTGGCCCGACAACCATTCCGCATCCGTGGCTCGACGTAAACGGACGGCGCGGTTATTTTTAGCGTCTGAAATGCGCGTCGGGCCGCTTGAGATGCCCTAGGCACCAAAATAGTATGGTGAAATTAATGTACCAATGGAAATACTCTCTCCATGACTACCAGGCCGACAAGTTTGGTCATAAATTTGGTCAACAAAATATAAGTTATATGTCATAAAAATTATACCATAGGAAATTGTCTTTTGAATGTGAATTCAATAGTATAATTTTGTGACAATACTAACTTCATTTTGATGAATATGGCGCACGAGTGTTTCAAAACGAACTTTGACTAAAAAATGAGCACCAAATGTTGATTATATTGTACATAATAAGTATCTGATTGGTATTGAAAAACACTTTCTAATGATGTTAATTTTATACCAACAATCTTTATATATTTAGACTAATTATTTATAAAAAAACAAGAAACTTGAGGGCGCCTCATTCATTAGAATGGAGGGAGTATAATTTATGTTTTGTTGATCAAATTTATGATTAAATATTTTTTACTTAAACTACCCATCAGCTTAATAAATAGGTAAAGAGGGAATAGAATGAGATTCAATCAACAAAAAAAGAAGGCCAGTAGCGGCGGTGGATAAGGGCTAAAAGAGGATAGCACAAACCACGTACACACGAAAAGACGGCGTTGCAATTCCCGTAATAGTGATATCGCTCCGATATAACGAGGTACAACTACCAACAACTCAGTATTTGAATATTTGTATCCGAAGTAAATTCTCACATTTAGTACTTCCACCAACTACCAGATTATAACAACGTATTTTCTCCGTCCTCAAATAAGTGCATATTTGGACATGTTTTAAGTAAAATATTATTATTATTGACTAATTCTCAAAAAAATAGCACCATTTAATTATGACATTGAATTAATATTGGCAGATGTATCTTGACATGTGTTTAATAATATAGTAATTTTCCCACAAACAAATGTTATATATGTTGCAAACAAATGTAGTTTCATGTTATATATGTTGCTATTTTATGTAAAAATTTAGTAAAATTTTGAAATATTTGCTTCTAAAAATGGAAATGGTAATCTTGTTTGTGGATGGAGGGGTACACGTACGAACGCATGAACCACCGAGTATTTCAGTATTTATACCCCAAGTAATGTTTCGCATTTAGTATTTCCACCAACTCTGCACCCCACGCCGGCCACGCACACTCATAGAAAACGTGGTCGACCATTAGCTTCCCACGCTACCTGCTATACTACATAAATTCCAGATCACAGTCGCTGATCGCCACGAATGACCTTCTCGGTAGCCAGACGCCACGAAAACCCAATTAGGCCATTAGCTCCTCCTTCCTGTAGCTATCATCTGGCCAGCCGATCGACATCGGCATGTCTTCGGCTCCGCTGCTCGGCGCCGCCAAGCCCGACGGGGGCGAGGCGAGGGCGCGCTCGTCGGCGGCGTGGATACGCCGCGTGATCGACACAGAGGAGGCGTGGGCGCAGCTGCAGTTCGCGGTGCCGATGGTCCTGACCAACATGTTCTACTACACCATCCCGCTGGTGTCCGTGATGTTCTCCGGCCACCTCGGCGACGTCCAACTCGCCGGCGCCACGCTCGGCAATACCTGGGCCACCGTCACCGGCTACGCCTTCGTCGTACGTACTACTCGTGCTTCTACATACTCTTTGCCAGATTTGTGGTTGTTTGGATAATAGAGATTAAAGACCAGCTATAGAAAACGAGTTTTGATAGTAGGATTTTTAGAAAAACCGGTTTTACTTTCTTTTCCCTTAAGATACTAGATAGGTGTATGCAAAATCATATTTGGCTATAGCCTCTTTTTACGAAGGGAGATAAGCCCTTATACATACAACTACACCGGAATACAATGGAAACTAGAATCTACTGGTGTCCGGCGAGGGCACGTCCGGCTAGACGGCGGCACAGATCTCGTCATCCTCTTCCCTTGCACAATGCTTTTTTTTTGCAATTTTCGGTAAAATATAAGGCATGGGTTTAGAGTTGCTATGATTATCCGATATACCCCTTCATGCTTTTTTTTTGTGAAGAATACTCGAGATTTTATTACTCTACCACAGAATTACAATCAGCTAGCACTAAGTGTGATATAGTATCTGGAGTATGACCCAACAGTCAGTACTTCCTCCAATCCTACCCAAATTTGCTAAACTATGAGCAACCCTATTTTGATCTCGAGTAATCTTAACACGACTTGCTTCACGAAGACTCATCAACCGCTTAACTTCCTCAAAAAGATGACCATACACTGATTTGTTGCAGTTATCCTCTCTCACAGCCGACACCACCAATGCACAATCAGTTTGAATGATGATTGGTTCCTCTGACCACATATGAGCTAGAGCTAAACCCTCCATCACCGCACTTGCTTCCGCTTCAACTGGTTTAGAAAACAGTGCACGCAGATTTTAAGGGCAAAAACGCTGTGCGTGACTTCAACGACACGGGATGAATTAATGCAAGCGAGTAACGAAGGGGCATGGCACACTGGCCCACGCAGTTTGTTTACGGAATTTGCTGCAGCCCGGAGTAGGAGGGAGTTGCAGATTTTATGAGGGGCACGTTTGGAAAGAAATCTCGTGCTGCATCTTGCTCCTTAATTAATCGCCGAGGCAATATATTTACACCTTGTTTATAGGAACAGATGGAGTTGTACTATACACTTGCTAGTTTAGCAGCTCTAAAGGTAGGTGGAAAGTAGCATAAAACGTTTGCTTGCGCAGAAATTTTAGAAGAATGACAAAAAAAAAAATTGCACTGTTCATAGGGTTTGCGCGTATTCCTGTGTCATAATACAACATATATAATATAAAATATTATATTATTAGAAAGCTACGGTGTTCTAGTTTCTAGTGATATAATTTTTATGTTGGTTAAATTAACAATTTGGAAATACGTGCAAGCTCTATGAACTGGGATAGAGAGTACTTATTTTTTGGGAGAAAAAACGGTTCCACTAGAACCATTAACTAGTACTCTCCCTGTTTTTGAAATACTCTGCATTTTATAGGTCTAAAATTTGTTCTGAAATACTCTACATTCTAACTTTTAGTCAACAAGAATATGAAAAACCCGAAGTGTTCCTGTTTTATCTATTGGATGTCACTATTTCCAATGTAGGTTGAATTGGATGTTTACCCATTTAAGTACTACTAATAAATGCACTACTAATTTATCTGATTATTTTTACAACGTACATTAAAAGAGAAGGGGGGGAGTTGAAATTATAATGAAACAATTATTGGCCAGCATAATCTGGGCTCATCTTCAAGCGTACTTACACAAACCACAAAACACGCTAGTGCTACGATCCAGCCAGCCAGTTGGATCGTGTCCATAGATAAAGTATCTTCAGGTTTGGGGGTGGGTTCATTCTATCTTCTCCTCTCTCACCTCACTGCAGTAGCTGAGTGGTTCCTCCACGGCGCCGGGCCAAGCTGAGGCAGCTCCCGTTGGCGATGTCGGTCGGAGTTGGCTAAGAGGAGGCTTCGGATTAGTTTGTATAGGTAGGAGTAGAGTTCTTGGTGTTATGTTGGTAGTTTGGAGTAGGGCTTTGGGTTCTTCTGGTAAGATCCTATGCAGCTCGAGGTGTGGTTCCAATGTTTTTCTGCTCCGGTGGCTAAGCAGCTCGAGTTGTGGTTCCACTGTTTTTGTACTCCGGCAGCGGGGGAGTGGGCGGTGGTGCCTTCTACTTCGAGGATCTACGCAAGTAAGGCATGTTGTTGCTGCCACTCGGTCTGGGGTGTTGGGGTGCTGCTTCTTCCCCTGGCCGGCCGTGGAGGCGAGGGGGTGAGAAGGGAAGCTTGGTGACGTCGGGATTTGGAGGTGTGTGGTGAGGCTCTACCTTCTTGGTGCTCTGGCGCGGCCCTGGATGGGCGCCCATGGAGGTCGTTCTTCTGCTTCCAAGGTGGAAGTGGGTGGATGGTGCTCCGGTGGCAAATCTCCTCAATAAGCATCGACTCCGTCGTCCCCTACCTATTGTTGGTGTCGTCTCTCTACTCTCGGCCGACCGTGGTGGCTAGGGAGAGTGGGAGGCAGCTCTGACTCTTCAGGTGCTTGGCGATGGAGGTGGGAAGATGAAGCACAAGGTCCTGCTTGTGCTTCTGAAGATTGATTCTGTGGTGGAGCTTATCAACATAGGCCAAGATTTGGCAATGCTATTCATGTCCAAGGGAGGCCCTCTGCGCCTGGCTGCAAGTGTTTCTTGGGCTCCTTCTTCCTTAACTGGAAGATGTGGGAATAATTACCGCCATCACCACAAGTGGTTTCGTCCCCGGTGGTGACGGTGGTGCCAGTGCCTTGATTGCTTTTTTGGCGAATTTTCTGAGGGCTTGTTTGCAATGTATGACGGCAAGTTTATAATTTTATTTCTATGTCGGGTTCCTCTTGTATCTGTAACATCACCACTGAAGAAATAGATGCTTCAAGACCCTTTTGGGCTTTTCCCGTTTAAAACAAAAGAACGTATCTCCACTAATATAAAATAAAGCGAGAGAGGCATATACAAAACATCTTGTCAACACTCCCTTGTAATTCTCACTCAAATATAGGATCTATAGTTCTTCTACACATAGTTGCTACAGAGAGATGGGAAATTGGGTGGTATTAACTGTAATCCTCACCTAGGTACCGTCGGTTCGGCATTCACGTGCGCTTGTCGGGGTAAGCCTAACTATCAGGATATCCATCTTAGTGATTTGTTCAGTTCGAAGAGATAGAATAGAGGAAGGGAAGGTTGTCTTCCTTTAGCTAAAGGATCATCCCTTAGAAAATAAGATAAGCCAATTTTCTCCATTCTATGTATGCCTTCTTGAGTAACAAACTTTCCAACTGAATTTAATCAATTCTCATTAATTACAAGGGCTGACAAGAAGAGATAATGCATTCTATTGCTATTGTCTTCTCACATGTGAAGTGCTAAGAGAAGGTACCTTCCCTACCATTGTACATGCCCTAATCTAGCTACTTATCGCCAAAAAGAAGAGACTGCATATATGGAACATGGGGGCATGTGAACCAATTTTTTGAAAAGTTCCGTTTGTGATGTCAAAACATGTTTTAAAAATCAAAACACAAAATGATTTCCCAGATGATCTCAAAAATGTGCCCTGGACATGAGTTTCGTGAAAACCTTTTATTTTGTCTCGGTAAAAAAGTGAAATTTTGCAGGGCTATATAACAGTATATATGTGACGTATTTTGTCTTTTTTAGATTCTGAAATAAAAAAATGGTTTCTCCGCGAAAACTTTCTATGCACACATGGAACATGCATACGTATCCGGTTATTTTTATTTCAGAATTTTTTAACATTTGGAAAATACATTTCTAACATGGGTTCATATGCACCCAGATTCAAACCGGACTTTTCCCAAAAAGAAGGACAACATATCATTTTCAGATCCCAACAAGGCAATGGGTTAACCTATCAAATGTAGTTTGAGTACGTGCATGTACATGCACGGTCAGCGACCATAAATTACCGCAGTTTCCGTTAATGGTTAAAAGAAAATAGGAGTATATATCTACAGGCTACGGCTAAGTCAGACCTAATTTTGTTAATAAGAAAATCTATGAATGTCACTGAAAAACCTTGACAGATTAAGATTTAGTAATATTGAAACCCTCATACAGTGTAGAAGAAACCTGCATTGCACGTTTTAGGTTGCTTGGCCGCTGGATTCATGTATTGAATTGACGCATTTGCTATATTGAACCACGTTTCAGACTGGCATGAGTGGCGCCCTGGAGACGCTTTGCGGGCAGGCCTACGGTGCCCGGCTGTACCGCATGCTGGGCCTGTACCTCCAGTCGTCGCTCATCATCTCCGCGGTGGTGTCCGTGCTCATCTCCGTCGTGTGGGTGCTCACGGAGCCGCTGCTCCTGTTCCTTCATCAGGAACCCGAGGTGTCCCGTGCCGCTGCGGAGTTCATCCGGTACCAGATCCCCGGCCTGTTCGCCTACTCCTTCCTGCAGTGCATGCTGCGGTACCTGCAGACGCAGTCCGTCGTGCTGCCACTCGTCGTCTGCTCTGGGGTGCCGTTCGCCTTCCACGTCGTGCTGAACCACCTTCTGGTGAACGTGCTCGGCTTGGGCCTCGCCGGCTCGTCCGCCTCTATCTCCGTCTCCTTCTGGTTCTCCTGCCTGATGCTGCTCGGCTACGTGATGTGGTCCAAGAAGTTCGACGAGACGTGGAAGGGCTTCTCCGTTGACGCCTTCAGCTACGTGTTGCCGACGATCAGGCTCGCAGCGCCCTCCGCCGTCATGGTCTGGTATGTGTAGTACATTCACTACACACACATTTCGATTCCCCAATTCAATTGGTTTGGATATTGACATTCGTACTAACTGCAGCTTGGAGTACTGTGCATTGGAGCTCCTGGTGCTGCTTGCCGGCTTGCTGCCGAATTCCACAGTGAGCACGTCGTTGATCGCCATTTGGTACGCTACTTCTCTTGCCGCTCCGACTGATATGGAGCTTCTGAGACATTGCTCAGTCATCTACTCCATGACATGAATCGACTTCATGCATGTTAAATTTCCAAATTAATGCAGCGTGAGCACGGAGGCCATTGCCTACATGATCACCTACGGGTTCAGTGCAGCTGTGAGGTACTGCCCCAATTTCAAACCCAGGCCGATCTGAAGTTCTTGCTTCCATCATTCCATGAATCCATGTGCGTGTGTATAATTATGGCGATTTACGTTGTTGTTGTTGCTGCTGCTTGCACCTTTTTGCAGCACGAGGGTATCGAATGAAATCGGTGCCGGGAACATAGACAGGGCGAAGAACGCGGTGGCGGTGACGTTGAAGCTGTCAGTGTTCCTCGCCCTCTCCTTCCTCCTAGTGCTGGGCTTCGGCCACAGCTTCTGGGCGAGCCTCTTCAGCGGGAGCGCGGTGATTGCGGCAGAGTTCGCGGCCATCACCCCTTTCATGATGATCTCCATCGTGCTCGACTCAGCCCAGGGCGTCTTGTCAGGTGACACAACGATCCGTTAGCTAGTTATATACACCAATTGCCGAGAATCTCTATCCTATCTTGCACGAATGATTATATTTCAATATCACGAACACAAAATCAGAGACTAGAATGCACTGCTGATGTTAAACAATCGAGCAAACAGATAAATGAATTGGCGTGTGGCAGGGGTGGCGAGGGGCTGCGGATGGCAGCACCTGGCGGCGATGACGAACCTGGTGGCGTTCTACATCATCGGCATGCCGCTGGCCATCCTCTTCGCCTTCAAACTCAACTTCAACACCAAGGTACGTAATGAATGAAGGAAACTCCCTCTGATCTGGAAAAATAGCTTGCTGACGTACAAATCTTGTCGATTTTTGCAGGGTTTATGGTCGGGTCTGCTCTGTGGGCTGACGTGCCAGACATGCACGCTGGTGGTGATCACCATCTGCACCAAATGGTCCAAGATCGTGGACGCGATGCAACAAGACAAGGTCAACTACGTCGCTTGATTTCTCTCCAAAGCAAGAACTATGTCGCTTGATCAATGGGCATAGACGCACGTGTTAGTTCATGATTGATGTAATTTAGGATCAGATGGTGGTCGGCGGTAGCATCATCCGTGTGGCTTGCACCTGAATAACGTTCGCCTCCAGCGGTTTGTGATGTTTTTTTCTGTATTTACCCACGCGTTTTGGTGAAGGCGAACCTAGGGATCACTCGGCTGTAGCTACAACCGGTTATGGTACAAAAAAAATCGTAATTGGTACAATTTTTGCCGAATGTAACATATTTTTCTGTGTGTGCAACATTTTTGAAAATATTACATCGTTTTGCAACATTTCTCTGCATTATATCTAACACTTTTTCATACATTAAAAGAACAAGCATATAACATTGGTATAATCTCTCTGTATCAAATATACCAAAATCATCGTATCAGTTTGCACGTACTTACACAACAAAAACAAGTAACACATCTATTTGATCCCGACACCATATGTAAAATTAAAAAAGTTCACCCAACCTTGACCTTCACAACAACAATGGAGGAACCGCAATGGACAGATTCGAGCTCGCCTCGACAAATCCCGCACGCCGGAGATCTATCAGAGGAAGATCTAGTGAATCCCCATACCCATATTCTCATAGCTCAGACCTTTGTCCATGGCGGCATAGGAGAGCTCGGCCATGGACGGCTCGGGACAAGCTCGCAGCGGACGGGACGCGATCTCGCAGTGGCAGTAGCGCGTGACGGTGGAGGAGCAGCCGAGTGAGAGGAGGAGCAGCGACTGCAGCATGCCTCGTGGGGGAAATCGTCAACGGTGGTGGGCGGTTGGTCGTGGCCGAGGCGTGCTCGCGGCGGTTGAGGAGCAGTCACGGTCGCGCTGAAAGAGCAGCGGCAAACATCGAGGGTGGTCGTATGCAGCGACCTAGCAAAACGAACAAGGGAGATAACCAGCTGTAGAAACAACCGGTTGATTAGAAGACTTTGCGCTAGGCAACAGCCGGCTAAGAGCAAGTTCAATTGTAGAGCCAACATTAGCTATAAGCCAAGTGTCATATCATCTATAATCATTTTAGAGCTAACATGTACAGTAGTGAGCTATAAAATTCATTCACTCCCACGTAGTGCCTAGGAGCACGTGCTAGAGTTGGTTCTTGCATACTATTAAACTTAAACTTGCTCCGAGCTCACTCCTCTTCCCTCATTCTCTCTTCTCCAACTAGACAACAATATATTATTTTAATTTTTATAGCCAGCTGACTATCCCATGTACGGATCAGCTGGATTAAGAACCGTTTGGATGCGATTTATTCGGCCGACGAGGGACGTCACCTCCGAGCTACACGAACTTCTTTCACATGTAAAAAAGGACGTTCTTTCCATGGTCTGAGTCAGCCGTGAGATACTTCGCTTTCACATGATTCATGCATGTGCTAGGCTAGTCCATGTTAGACAGCTACACCGTGGTGTGCGAACCTTCTTACCAGAGGGGGAGGACGATCCTTGTTCAGACAACATGCACGATTCTCAGTCACGCCATGATGTTGTTGGACATTCCTCCCAAGGTTCTTGAGTCGCTTCTCAAGATCAGTATGGCCTTCATGTGGAAATGCCAAAGAGAGGTCAAGGGAGGACACTGTTTGGTAGCGTGGGACAAGGTGGCCTCGCCTAAGCTGCTGGGCGGTTTGGGGATTCCAAATCTCAAACTCCTCAACCTGGCGCTTAGGTGCCGGTGGCCGTGGCTCCAGAAGGTAGATCCCTCCAAGGTTTGGGCAGACTTTAAAATCCAAATGCCCAACATGTGCTCCGCGATTGTTGATGATTCTACTTACTACGAGTTGGACAATGGAGATATGGTGGCTTGGAGGAGAGAAGGTGGAGGATATTGCTCCACATGTAATGATGTTGGTCTCCGAGCGGAGGGCCAATGCCCGTTCTGTCAAGGAAGGGCTGGCCGGTGGCTGGCTCCTTGATTGCGGTTCAGATTTGGGTGAGCGAGCTCTGCCTAAGTTCTTTTTGTTATGGCACGGACTAGCCGATGTCGTCCTCCACCCCGAGCGAGAGGATAAGCTAGTTTGGAGGTGGACTAGCGACGGCTGCTACTCTTCCAAGTCAGCGTACGAGGCTTTCTTTGGCGGGACTATCAGAACCCCAGTGGTGGATGAGATTTGGCGTTCTAGAGCGCCCTACAGTTGCAAGTTCTTCGCGTGGTTGGTGTCGAAGAACCGATGTTGGACAGCGGACAGATTACAACGCCGTGGTTTGCCGGCCCAAGCGGCTTGCACCATTTGCGATCAGGATCCGGAGACGCTGCAACACTTGCTCCTTGGGTGTGTCGTCGCGCGGGAGGTTTGGATGTGGGTCCTCCGGCAGTGGGACAAGAAAGAATGGCTTCTGCTGGCTGATTCGGATATTGTGGAGTGGTGGACGTCTAGGTTCTGCCCGTGGGCGCACCAGTGGGACCTGTGGACGGCCATCATCTTGATGTTCTGGTGCATATGGAGGCACTGAAATGACGTGGTCTTCAACGGGGTGGTACCATCCCAGGCTTGCATCAAGGAGAAGATCAAAGGGGAGTGCGACAGGTGGAAGCTCGCGAAGCTCTTTTGTAACTTTATTTTTATTTTTCCAGAACCTATAGTAACACCGTGGCAGTTAGGAGAGTAGGCTTGTGGTGAGGACCTGCCACCTCTTGTTGGCAGCTCTTCTTTGCCTCTTGGCACCCCTTCTATGTGATTGATACACCTTTCCATGGTGTATTCTCGAAAAAAAATATTAGACCGCTACAATCAAACTATGGGTGGACACCCTCATGTAACAAAATTCCTAATCTTGGCTTACTTGTCACTTTTATGTATAGTGGACCTTATTATTAAAGAAAAATCGGGCTATTGCTGTGACAATGTAGATTGTACACATTTTTTTTTGCATGTGTAGCATTTCTTATAAATGCATAACCATTTTGCAATATTTCTCTAAGAATCCATAAAAAATCATGAAGTATAATTAAAAAAACTTCTCAAACAATAGGACTATGCGCATGTATGATGCATGTAAAATGCATACATGAACTTTATAGTTTATTGTGTTAAAACTATTATTATTTTGCAATTTTATTATATTTATCGCTATTGATCGACTAATAGTTGCAAAAGTACCTAAGTTTTTGTTTTTACACTTTGTTGTGTAGGAAACACATAAATATGGAGGAAAAAACCGCTCATTATAGTGAAATTCGGAGTTTTCTGAAATTTGTCCTTGCAGAATAATTTTCCAAGATTCCCGCTAAAATCTCTGAAGATGGCATCCAATGAGAAAAGACAAAACATGAAAGTTGTTGGAAATTTCTGCCAACCATTCTAGACATAAAATTCGTCCCAAACGGACTCCGGGATAAAGGGCATCCATCCCATGATCTAAATTGCATCTCCACCTCCATATGTTGTGGGGAAATCCTACTTTTGTAGGCATCCATCTGTTGTAATGAAAATCTCTCTCCTTGACACGCGAGAAGGAGAGTTAAAACCTCCTCCACACCAACACCAAGGTTAAGGAAGAAGAAGGGGCAAGGGACCGCTGCCCGCTAGGGCCGCCGCCCCTCCAGGAGCTACCGCCGCAGCCTGCCGCCTCCCATGGACGTGCAAATCTTGTCGATTTTTCTAGGGTTTATGGTCGGGTCTGCTCTGCGGGCTGATGTGCCAGACATGCAGGCAGATGGTGATCACCATCTGCACCAAATGGTCCAAGATCATTTACGCGATGCAACAAGACAAGGTCAACTATGTCGCTTGATTTCTCTCCAAAGAAAAAACTGCGTTGCTTGATCAATGGGTATAGTCGTATAGACGCACGTGTTAGTTCATGATTGTTGTACTTTAGGATCAGACGGTGGTCGGCCGTAGCATCGTCCGTGCCTTGCCCCTGAACGTTCAGCTCTAGCATTTTGTGATGTTTTATTCTTGAAAGTGTCTAGACCTAGTCTACTGAGAATTAACTTAATTATCAGTAGACTAACGGTCATAGTTTTTCGTGGGTCGGAATTGAGCTTGGTTTTGTCCTTGTTACTTAATGGGCCATTTTATCGTTTCCAAGAGAGCCTCTGCTCGACTTTTGCACAATAAAGCTGCTCACCGCGCCTTTACACGTACGCTCGGGACGTGCTGCGCGCTACCTGTCTATCTATCTTGGCCGAGAATCATGTGTACGGCAAGGAAGCATCGCAGGGTTTTCTTGTTTCTATGTGCTTGTCGTTGGTAGGGGAAGACTTGTATAAGATGAACAATTTCCAGCCATTCATTTTGTTAACAATTGGCTATGTTTCCTTAAATGTGCTTGTCATTGGCTATTTTTCGTAACACTTCCCTACTATCAGCAATTCATTTTGCTATTAACATGTTTTTTTACAAAAAATCAATTACTTATATATAGTGATTAAATCTGGCCCGGTCAATCAAAAAATTTATCAATAATAATAATAATAATAATAATAATAATAATAATAAGAATAATAAATCGAATTTTTTTAGTTATGATGCCACTTGCGACAAAATGTAAATTATTAGCGTGGATCTCAGAGCATTTCTCTCTTGCAACTGGGAATAAACGCCAGTTGCGACCCCACTTATAATTAGAAAAAAGATAAAATAGGTTTTAGCCTGGATTCTGGAGTATTTCTCTCTCAGTTGCAACCTCACTTGCAATTGAGCCAAAGAGAAATTCGGGGGTGGGCCTCTAGAGCATTTCTCTCTTAGTTGCAACTCCATTTTGCAACTAGCAAAAGGGAGTCAGTTGCAAGTGAAAATAGAAAATTTGGGGTTAGGTCGGATTTTGGAGCATTTCTCTCTCAATTGCAGCCCCACTTGCAACTAGGATAAAAAAGAAATTCACCTTGATCATGGATCAGTTGCATCACCACTTGCAACTGGCAAATAGGAGTCATTAGCGATCCCACTTGCAACGGGTACAAAGACGAATAAAGGCTTAGCATGAATTTTGGAGTATTTCTCTCTCAGTTGCAACTCCACTTGCAACTGGACAATAGGTGTTAGTTGTGACTCCACTTGGAACTAGGACAAAGACAAAAAAATGATTTATCATGGATTTTAGAGCATTTCTCTCTTAGTTGCAACACCATTTGCAACTTGGATAAAAAGACGAATTATGGCGATCATTTCTCTTTTAGGTGCGACCCCACTTGCAACTGGGACAAAGACGAATTAGGAATTACCATGAATTCCGAATCATTTATCTCTCAGTTGCGACCCATGTGCAACTAGGCAACAAGGGTTCACTTGCGACCCTACTTGCAACTAGGAGAAAGAATTAAATATGGTTTAGCACAGATTAGAGAGCATTTATTTCTCATTTGTAGCCTCAGTTGCAACCGGGGGGGGGATGTACGGATTCGTAGCATAGAAAATAAAAAAAATTCCTACCGCAAGAACGAATAACAAGCCAAGATCTAATCTAGTAGATGGTAGCAACGAGGTGAAGATCAACATACCCTCGAAGATCGCTAAGCATTAACGAGATAAATCTCGTGGTTGATGTAGTCGATCACTTGCCGCTTTCAAAAGCTCGTAGAAGATCTTGATGGTGCCACAATCGGGCAGCACCTCCTCACTCGATCACACGTACGGTGTTGATGACGACGTCCTTCTCCCCGTTCCAGTGGAAGCGGATGTAGTAGATCCTCCTCGGAATCCCGCCAGCACGATTGCATGGTGACGATGGTGGTGGATATCTACGGCAGGGCTTCGCCGTAAGCGCTGAGGGAGAAGAAGGAGGAGGGAGTAGCTAGGGTTTGGGAGAGACGGGGCTTGGGGCGCCGGCTTGGGTGCCCCTTGATGGTGCGGCCAACAGGTAGCCAGCCCTCTCCCTCTCCCTCTCTTTATATAGGTGGAACCCCCAAGGGTTTGCCCAAAATTCGAATAAGGGTCCAACTCAAAACCTTCCATATGGGTGAAACCTAGGGGAAGTGGGACTCCTCCCTCTCCTTCCCCTATGGCCGGCCATGGAGGTGGGGTCCACCATGGACTCCACCTTCCCCTTTGGCTGGCCGGCTAGGGTTGGTGGAGTCCATCCGTGACTCCACCTTCCATGGTGATTTCTTCCGAAAGGTTCTAGAACATTCTAGCGCCTTCCATAAATGCACCGGATCATTTCCAAACTTGAAAAGTGACTTCCTATATATGAATCTTATTCTCCAGACCATTCCGGAACTCCTCGTGATGTCCTGGATCCTATCTGAGACTCCGAACAACATTTGAACTCCATTCCATATTCCATATCTACTTATAACGACATCAAACCTTAAGTGTGTCACCCTACGGTTCGAGAACTATGCGGACATGATCGAGACTCCTCTCCGATCAATAACTAATAGCGGGACCTGGAGATCCATAATAGCTCCCACATATTCAACGATGACTTCGTGATCGAAAGAACCATTCACATAAAATAACAATTCCCTTTGTTTCGCGATATTTTACTTATCCGAAGTTTGATCGTCGGTATCTCCATACCTAGTTCAACCTCGTTACCGATAAGTACTCTTTACTCGTACCGTGATATGATATCCCTTGTGAACCAGTCACATGCTTGCAAGCTAATTGGATGTCATTCCACCGAGAGGGGCCTATCCGTCAATAGGATGGACAAATCCCACTATTGATACAAGTGCCTCAACCCTATACTTTCCGAACACTTAATGCCACCTTTATAACAACCCATTTACGCAGTAGTGTTTGGTGTCATCAAAGCATCCATTCGGTGTAGGTGATTAACATGATCCCATGGTCGAAGGATTACGTTACTATGCATATTAAAGCTTGAAGCATAAAGAACTAAATGACTTGATCATATGCTACGCTTACTATGGGTGTATGTACATCACATCATTCACCTAATGATATGAACTTGTTATTAATAACATCCAATGTTCATGATCAGGAAACCATGATCATCTATTAATCAACAAGCTAGTTTAACAAGAGGCTTACTAGGGACTCCTTTATGTTTACAAAACACACAAGTATTAATGTTTCCGGTTAATACAATTATAACATGGGATGTAAATATTTATCATGAACACTAAGATATAACAATAAACACTTTTATTATTGCCTCTTGGGCATATCTCCAACAGTCTTCCACTTGCACTAGAGTCAATAATTTAGTTTACATTTTTAAAGATATAACACATTGGCCTTCTGGTGCTTATCATGTTTGCTTATGGGAGAGGTTTCAGTCCATGAATCTGACATACTCAGAAACGTATGTATTTTGCAATTCATTTGCATCTCTACGCATTACTCAGTTTTTCAAAATGAGTCGGCATCAATCGTATATGTTTGGTCTTCTGGTGGAACCTTAATTCTGCGGTCTGAAATATGTTACCAATATTGTCACATACAATATAGCTTCATAGTTCTGACACTACCGAAACTACACCAAGTTCTCAAAGAACTCTTTGACTCAAAACACCTTTGGTCATTGTCAAAACAATGAAATACTCTGCCTCCGTTTGTAGAATCCGTCACAATATTTAGAACTCATCTAAATATAGCATAGACTTTTCTAGCCCATTGTGCTACCTTTTAATGAACACATTAGCTTAATTGAGATTGAAATTCATTTTTATATGTGACCAAACTAATATCGGTGTAACACCTTACAGCGATTCATTTGTCATTACCCCATATAAAACATGCATATCCTCGGCTCTGACAAAGCACTCAGGGATATTCTTACTGTTGTCCAATGATCATCATATGAATCATTCTGATATATATGCTCATAACACCTTAGAGCACATGAAATTTGATTGTGTACATATTATTCGAGATCTAAAATCACTCATGCGTTTTTACTCATTGAGTGTCAAATACACTCAAGTCTTGTTTAAACCTCCACATGGAAAAGAACACTTTCTTAACGTTTTCATATTGAACTACTTCAATATTCATTCTATGTACTTTGAATTTAAACTTATTATGCGTTTCAATCTATCTTCATAGATCTTGACGCTAAATATGGTTTTAGTCCATATCCTTTCATTGCAGTTGATTTTCAGTGAAACCTTCTAATCATATCAAGTACATGATTACATTATTTATAATCAACGATATGTCATCTACATAAATTATTATAAATATATCTCAGCGCTCCCACTTAATTTCTTGCAAATGCAAGCTTCTTCATCGTTTCTGATGAAATCATAACTCTTTGATCATTTCATCCGGTGAAGATTCCAACTCCGTGATACTCACTTCATCCAGTGAAGTTTGTATAACTTTTTAGTATTCTACGGACTAGCAAAACTCTCAGTTGTATCTTGTATACACCTTTAAAACACACTTCTGTTAAGTAATTTATTTTGCCATCCTACTAGCATATCTCATAAAAGAAATATGTAGCGGTTACTAGAACAATCCGCATAGACTATAAGCATCGCTGCTGAAGATCTAATCTTATCGCAGTCAACTCTTTGAACTTTGTCATAAACAATCTTTTGACAAGTCGAGCTTTTTCAAGGATATTATATCCAAGTCTATTAATTTTATAGATCCATTTACTTTCAAAAAGTATTTATTCCTTCAAAAGGTTTACCAAGCTCCAAGCTTGATTTTAGATACTATCTTGGATTTCATGGCTATTAGCCATTTTAACGGAGTCAGGGCCCATCATAGCTTCTTTGTATATAGTTGGTTTACCATTGTTCAAAATCAATCATTTGTTCACAAATCATTTATTTGATCACAAATTAAACCATACCTACAAGATTCAATAGGTACTTCGATCTTCATGACTATAACACTTTGTAGACATGGGAGCCATGATCGTCGTGGATGCTTTCGGAACCACTTCCGATGTTGCGCTACTCTGATCATCATGCTCAGGTTCATCAACCTTATCAAGTTCCATTGTCCTCTCACTCAAATACTTCGCTAGAAACAATTTCTTGGAAATAAGCAAGAAACATCGACAAACACTTTTGTCTTTGACTTCATAGTGGAAAGAATTCCCAAATTGTTCACTGGGATAACCAACAAAGACATTCATCCGATTTTGGTTGTAAACTCATTTTACTTATGCTATGCATACCAAAATTTAAGAAAAGACTATTAGGGTTTATACCCATGCCATAACTCATATGGTGTTATTTCAACGGATTATGAGGACGCTCTATTTAGTGTAAAAGCGGTAGTCTCTAAAGCATAATCTACAAAAATATAATGGCATCATTTTATTTTATATCATCATTAATCCAACAAGGTTTGGATACGTCTCTCGAATACTCCATCATAACTATGGTATTCCGAGAAACGTGAGTTGTGGAATAATTTCGCAACTCTCTTAGATGTTCGCTAAAACTCGTAATTCAAATATTTCCACCATGATCTAATCATAGATATTTGACTTTTCTATTACGATGATTTCTACTTCATGCTGAAATTTATTTGAATCTCTTCAATGTTTCAAACTTCTTCCTCATCGAATAAATATATCCATATATATACACTCAATTCATTGTTGGAAGTTTTCATGAAGTAGAAGAATCTTCCGCTCACAACTATGCCCAATGAACCACATATATCATCATGTATGTTTCCACTAAGTTAGTTGCCCGTTCAACTCTTGGCCTATGAACGGTATTTTAGTCTTTTTCTTTAGAAAAGATTTGCAAGTGCCAAACGATTCAAAAATCAAATGACTCCAAAAATCCATTTGCATGGAGTTTCTTCATGCGTTCCTTTCTAACATGACCTAAATGGCGGTTCCACAAATAAGTGGAATTCAAATCATTTGCCTTATGGAGTTTTAGCGTCAGTGTTATGCATGTGTGTTTCACCATTAAGATTTATAATAACTTATCCATCGTACATGGAGTACGGTCATAACTTTGAACAACTCATTATACTTATTTGACCAGAGCTAAATAAAAATTATTAAGTTCTTTATTATATATCTGAAGGGCTAGGTAGAATGCCAACGACGAACATAATAACACTTTATTTTGTCCAGACGTGCATTATTACCACATTCCTTATTAGTCACTTAGGCCATTGTATTCTTGTATTGCGTTGTGTTGTATGACATCTCATACCAACCAATATGGTACTTATACCCAAAAATTCCATTGTGTGACCAATCAAAGAATACATTCATAACATGTGTATCATCTATATACACCTGAGCTAGACTTTCTAGTGTTTTCTTTCTCTCTGCCAAAATCCTTTTGTAGTTTCTCTTTCGAATTTCCTCATATTTCTGAAAACACTTCAACATCAATAACTTCTAGGCTTGTTGGTCAAATACCAATAACCTTGAGGTTTGCACTTTGAAGTTGATCATCACATGACAAGTGTTCCGAGTTTCACTATTAGTAATTTTTAATGTGATGAACAATTTCACTCATAATTTTACCCATCAAATCATGATAACTTCATGATGAAGCTACTATGGCTTACATGGATATGCGGATAATGTTAGTGCCCAACTAGTTGGAGGATCGGGACGCCTAGCGTCTTCAACCTTTGTACATTCCCATAAAACTTATGAGTTTATGTAGTCTCACTAAATTATATTCTATTATCTTGTAATAAGGTCTTGGATATCACATATATCTCATACCTTTCTTATTTCTGAAAACAAACTTTTTAGCTCCTTACTTTTCAAACGGATTTGAACATCAAGTTTTACGGAGACAAGATAATTTTAGATACTAATTGAAACTATTTCTTTTCGAATCTGCAATTTGAGGATTACCAAAAGTTTGCTATAGGACTTAATCATTTCTTGATTCTTTAACAATACGGTACCAGTCCGTAAAATTACTTATCAGATTTAACAGTATTTCTATCTCAATTACAAGCCTAGCGCAAAGTAGAAAACGGATGCCAATTCTACAAAATTTAATTCAAAATACAATTTAGACTATGTTCAGGATAAATTGAGTTTACTATTAATTCTTAAATTAACTAGATGAACTCCCACTCAAAACAATATCCCTCGCATTGTCTTAGTGATTACATGAATCAAATCCACTACACCAAGTCCGATCATCACGTGAGATGATGTAGTTTCAATGGCGAACATCAACATGATCATCATATCATCTATATGATTCATGCTTAACCTTTCGGTCTTCCGTGTTCCGAGGCCATGTTTGTACATGCTAGGCTCGTCAAGTCAAACCCTAGTTTCCGCATGTGCAAATCTGGCTTGCACCCGTTGTATGCACACGTTGAGTCTATCACACCCGACCATCACGTGATGCTTCGAAACATTGAGTCTTAGCAACGGTGCTAACTAAGGATGAACACTTTATTATCTTGATTTTTAGTGAGAGGGATCATCTTATAATGCTACCGTCGCGATCTAAGCAATATAAGATGCATAAAAGGATTAACATCACATGCAATTCATAATGTGATATGATATGGCCCTTTAGTCTTTGCGCCTTTGATCTTCATCTCCAAAGCACGGATATGATCTCGATCATCAACAGGCATGATCTCCATCATCGTCGGCGTAGCTTCAAGGTCCATGGCGCCGTCATCATGGTTGTTCACCACATGTAGCAACTATTACAACTACTTTGAAATAATACTACAACATAAAATATAAAGATAACCATAAGGCTCATGCCGGTTGCCACAATAAAATAATGATCATCTCATACATATTCATCACACATCATGGCCATATCACATCACCAAACCCTCAAAAACAAGTTAGACGTCTCTAATTTGGTTTGCATATTTTACGTGGTTTAGGGTTTTCGAGTAAGATCCAATCTACCTACGAACATGAACCACAACGTTGATACTACTGTTGTCAATTGAAATAGTCAATTGAATCATAACTATGGTGAGAGAGACAGACACCCGCAAAACCACTTATGCAATACAAGTTGCATGTCGAGCGTGGAGCAAGTCTCATGAACGCGGTCATGTAAAGTTAGCCCGGGACGCTTCATCCCACCATACAGCAAGATGAAAAGTACACATAACAAGAGACAACAAAAGCATCAACGCCCATAAAACCATTGTGTTCTACTTGTGCAACCAATCTATGCATAGACACGGCTCTGATACCACTGTAGGGGTTCGTAGCATAGAAAACAAAAAAAATCCTACCGCAAGAACGAATAACAAGCTAAGATCTAATCTAGTAGATGGTAGCAACGAGGTGAAGATCAACATACCCTCGAATATCGCTAAGCATTAACGAGATAAATCTCGTGGTTGATGTAGTCGATCACTTGCCGCTTTCAAAAGCGCGTAGAAGATCTTGACGGTGCCACAATCGGGCAGCACCTCCGCACTCGGTCACACGTACGGTGTTGATGATGACGTCCTTCTCCCCGTTCCAGCGGGCAGCGGATGTAGTAGATCCTCCTTGGAATCCCGCCAGCACGACGGCGTGGTGACGGTGGTGGTGGAGATCTCCGGCAGGGCTTCGCCGTAAGCGCTGCGGGAGAAGAAGGAGGAGGGAGTAGCTAGGGTTTGGGAAAGAGGGGGCTTGGGGCGCCGGCTTGGGTGCCCCTTGATGGTGCGGCCAAGAGGTAGCCAGCCCTCTCCCTCTCCCTCTCCCTCTCCCTCTCCCTCTCTTTATATAGGTGGAACCCCCAAGGGTTTGCCCAAAATCCGAATAAGAGTCCAACTCAAAACCTTCCATATGGGTGAAACCTAGGGGAAGTGGGACTCCTCCCTTTCCTTCCCCTATGGCCGGCCATGGAGGTGGAGTCCACCATGGACTCCACCTTCCCCTTTGGCTGGCAGGCTAGGGTTGGTCGAGTCCATCCGGGACTCCACCTTCCATGGTGATTTCTTCCGGAAGGTTCTAGAACATTCTAGCACCTTCATAAATGCAACGGATCATTCCCAAACTTGGAAAGTGACTTCCTATATATGAATCTTATTCTCTGGACCATTCCGGAACTCCTCGTGATGTCCTGGATCCTATCCGAGACTCCGAACAACATTCGAACTACATTCCATATTCCATATCTACTTATAACGACATCAAACCTTAAGTGTGTCACCCTACGGTTCGAGAACTATGCGGACATGATCGAGACTCCTCTCCGATCAATAACTAATAGCGGGACCTGGAGATCCATAATAGCTCCCACATATTCAATGATGACTTCGTGATCCAAAGAACCATTCACATAAAATAACAATTCTCTTTGTCTCGCGATATTTTACTTATCTGAAGTTTGATCGTCGGTATCTCCATACCTAGTTCAACCTCGTTACCGATAAGTACTCTTTACTCGTACTGTGATATAATATCCCTTGTGAACCAATCACATGCTTGCAAGCTAATTGGATGTCATTCCACCGAGAGGGCCCAGAGTATATCTATCCTTCATTAGGATGGACAAATCGCACTATTGATACAAGTGCCTCAACCCTATACTTTCCGAACACTTAATGCCACCTTTATAAAAACTCATTTACGCAGTAGTGTTTGGTGTCATCAAAGCATCCATCCGGTGTAGGTGATTAACATGATCTCATGGTCGAAGGATTAAGTTACTATGCATATTAAAGCTTGAAGCATAAAGAACTAAATGACTTAATCATATGCTACGCTTACTATGGGTGTATGTCCATCACATCATTCACCTAATGATATGACCTTGTTATTAATAACATCCAATGTTCATGATCAGGAAACCATGATCATCTATTAATCAACAAGCTAGTTTAACAAGAGGCTTACTAGGGACTCCTTTATGTTTACAAATCACACAAGTATTAATGTTTCCGGTTAATACAATTATAGCATGGGATGTAAACATTTATCATGAACACTAAGATATAACAATAAACACTTTTGTTATTGCCTCTTGGGCATATCTCCAACAGGGGATAACTAATTAGGTTTAGCTCAAAAATCCATATCATTTCTCTCTCAATTAAAATCCCACTTGCGACTAGGCAACAAAGGGCCCACTTGCAAATGGGACAAAGACAAAAAAAAATGGTTTAGCATGGGCTTCAGAGAATTTCTCTCTTAATTGCAACTCCACTTGGAACTAGGACAAAACACAAATTAGGGTTCATCTCGGATTCCGGATCATTTCTCTTTCAATTTCAATCGCACTTGTAACTGGGACAAACACGAGTTAGGGTTTAGCATGGATTCCGGAGAATTTCTCTCTTAGTTGCGACCCCAATTACAACTGGGACAAGAAAGAAACTTCAGGGTTTGCACTAATTTTGGAGCATTTCTCTCTCAGTTGCAACCCCCTTGAAACTAGTAAGAAAGGCTAGCTAGGACCCCCACTTGCAACTAGGATAATAAAAAGTATGGGGGTTACCACAAATTCTGGAATATTTCTCTTTCAGTTGCAACTCTACTTGCATGTGGGAAATAAGGGTCAGTTGTGATCCACTTGCAACTGGGACAAAGACAAAACATATAGTTTGGCTCGGATTCTGGGGCATTTCTCTCTCAGTTGTGACCCAACTTGCAAACTGCGCAACAAATGTCAATAACGACTCCACTAGCAAGGAATAAAAGAGAAATTTGGGGTTAGCATGGATTGTGGAGCATTTCTCTCTCATCTGTGACCCCACTTGCAACTAGCAAGTAAAATCAGTTGCAACCCCACTTGTAACTGGGAACTAGCAAGTAAAATCAGTTGCAACACCCATTTTTATTACAATTGCAACTCCACATGCAACTGAGCAACAAAGGGTTAGTTGCGACCCCACTTGCAACTGGACTAAGACAAATTAAGTTGTAGTGCGGGATTCCGGAGCATTTCTCTCCCAGTTCCAACCGCACTTGCAAATTGAGCAATGAAGGTTAGTTGCCACCCCACTTGCAACTAGAGAAAATAAATTCAGGATTAGCATAGATTCTGGAGCATTTCTCTACCAGTTGCAATCCCACTTGCAACTAGAACAAATTAAAATTAGAATTTAGCGTGGATTCTAGAGCATTTCTCTCTCATTTGCGACCCTACTCGCAAATCCGCCGGTCGGTCGCTTCCGGCCATGATCGCCACCGGCAGTCATAGTAATTCTTTAGCTCTCCAATTCATGTCCAAATATCAAACGAGTGTTGTGCATCTGTTTTGGATTTTTTTTTATTTTTTCAATCAACACCGCTACATTTGTAACATGTGCTGCACTTCCGTTCTATTATGTAAGCTTGGCAACAGGGTTCTCAATGGCTAGAGTAAAGATTGAGCTGAACAACTGAAACCAAAGAATTAAATCCCTTGTGTCAAGTATATATATAATAGAGATTTTTTAAAAAGGTGAGGGATTATCATTGTAGTTCTGATCTGAAATTATAATAAAGCTTAAATTGAATGGGGAATCCTGCATATATTCCCTTTTATATTAATCATGTGCACACTGGACACCTCACCTGTTCTTTAATTAGATTTGAGTTTACACCTGCCCACCCATGATATAGCCGGCCACGAAACAATCCTTCCAAAGAAGATTCCTACAAATGGAGAACTCTCTCACAGATGGCCACCTTTATATTTGACCCATATCGAAGAAAGGTTACTACCATCACACTACGAACTGATGATGCTCAAAGCACACAAGGAATTGTTGATTCGCCCAGCAGCAAAATGATAACCTTCCCCCACAGAATAATACATCAAGCTTCATACAGAACGCAACGGTAACATGCATGCCATGTCAAACAACCATACGTGACAACTAGATGTATCTTGTACTTGGTTTCACTTTGCTGCAGTGTAAAGCTTCCCCCACAGAATACTAAATCGCTGCAGCAAGCAGCTGTACTACCAGTACATCGCGCAGCAAGCCATTGCATCGCGCCTACCACCCAGATAATAGCTTCTTTGCTGCTGAAGCGCTCGCAAGGATTCGTTACATATCAACACTCAGCACCTGTCCATTGGGCTGCACATGAGGCAGCTTGTCAGTCTTCCATCAACATTGCTTGTTGCCGCTCCCGTTGGCCTGTTATCCCCTTCTCTGAATTCTTACTGGTTCCTCCATACTGATAGTAGTAGCGCAGTGTCGCTACAGAAATGAAGGCTGCAGAAAGAGATAGCACGGAGTTAAGCTTTAACATGTTTGAATAAAACAACAAACTGTAATACAGTAAAAAATCACAGAGGACAAAATCTGCAATGATGCTTGAGCACAGCTTATCTTCACTTGAAAGTATGGAACACAGCTGCATAACTAAGCCAACAACTCCAACAATATCTATATTAGGACTTTTATACTGACAGTAGTAGTAGAGCATTACCACAGTAGTAGTTTAACCACTGGCGCAAACAGTTAATTCTTTTCACAAAGTACTAAAAAGTTTTCTGAACTGTATCCTCAAATGATGCATATCAACAATGACATGTGCTCAACTCTTCAACAGCATCCAACAGTTGGTCTTATTTTGCACTGACATGAGAATTTGTAAAGCAATTTGTATGAGCCAGTACTTCCGTGAATTCACTCGATTATAACATTCAAAAACGTACCAGCCATTACACGTGTCTTCACACTGACCACGTTCCAGAAGGTTATAGCTGCAGCTGCTGCAACGAGTTTCTTGCGGGGACAGGATTTCCATGCATTCAAAATTCGCGCATTCAAACCCTCAACTGAAAAAATAACAACCCATGACTCTTTTCTCCATTAAAATTTAAATGATACTTTCAGGAGAATTGGTACATGCTACCTACCCTTTTCACGAATATGACTCGAGTAGCAGCTATACAGTCTTGGTAGTGTAAAAGAACCAAAAAATCCTGTAAATTTTCATTAAATACGAGATGATATAAAGGTCAAGTCATGCAAAAGTTTGACTGCTCTTTGCCATTCACACATATACCTATTGCAAGAAGCCTCCATAACGTTAACAGATGACCATACTTAGCACCAAACAGAAGAATAGGTAACACCTAAGATTAATAAATCAGCGACCTTAGAATTCTTCAAAGAAAATTGTTATGCTTTCTGAATAACGCAGAGCATGGAATCAAATGCAGGGCTTACTTTCAGTGTCATGGACGGATCACCAGAGAAGATCACTCGGGCCATGGATACGAGGGAGTTAGCAATTGGCAAGACAGCCTGGGCAACCCGGAGCACATCCTCCTCAGTCAACTGGAATTTCCTTACGGGTTCAGTGTTCTGCCTGTTACAACTTCTAAATTAACACGATTTGACAGATACTGAGAAAAACTTTAACACTGTTCCCTAGCTCAAAAAGAGAGAACATTACTGAATTGTACCTCTGAGTAATGGAATCTTTGAAGAAGGCTAAGCCCAACGTAACAACACCAAAGTTGCAAAGTATCTTGATTGGACTGCAAAGTAGAAGGCAATATTCAAATGGTAGATTATAAATATGCAAATAAGGTTAATGCCATTAGATACATCAGTATTCAGGAAAATACCATTGCGAACAGAGCAGATTGGGTAGGCCTTATAAAAAAATATGTCACTGCGTTATGGTTTGAGGCATTTGGTTCGCATTTACTCATCATATAGCAAACTTATCATTCCTTTCATTCTCTATTTGCTTATTAAAAAATATCGTCTCTATAACCACAAAAATAAATCCATTTCACACCATCTAATCCCCATTTTAAGCTCAACTGGGGAACTAACTGTTGTGATTATGAAAAGATAGGGCAAGGGCTAAAACATCACTTATACCCTTAATGCACAGCTCCGTGCTGCCAATGGTATTATCCTAAATTTCTGGTGATTGACATGAAACTGGACAGTGGAGCCCATTTGCAGTTGTTGTTTTATATATAGATGAATATGATAGCACCAGCCTATTTTTTTCGATATGTAATAAGCTGAACAATGTACTGATGAAATACATCAAAAGTTGCACATGCCTGAATTCGATGTCTGTTGAGAAGGAAGAAGAGCAGAAAATCATAGATCCTGAGCCAAACCAAAATGCTGATCTCCCAACATTCTTCCACATCACCAATTCGATGACCCTTTCCCAAAGACCTTCCCAGTCAGACTGCTCTGCATTACCTGTACTCAAACAGCAATTATACACGTCAGAAAAGGAAGACATATGTAAACAACACTATCATGCCACAAGAAAAGCATATCATGGCGCAAGAAAAAAATTGCACAGTAAAGTAACAAAGAACTACTTTTCTCGAACAGTTTGTTAAATTATGACGGGCATATATGAACAAGACAATGTTTTATCTACAAAGTACTAATAAAACAAGTTTTACTCTTAGACTAACAGGGAAAAAACTATCGGCAGAAATAGATGTGGACATTTTGAATCAGACAACACAGCCTCATGACACTTGGACATATTCCTGGAGAGTTTCATACACCTCTAGTCAGTATTACAAGTTTTGTTTCAGAAATATGGACCCTCATGTTGCTTTTTCATGGTTATGGAAATCTAGATGCACTCCTAAACTGAATTTTTTCTGTTGGCTTTTCTTGTCTGATAGACTAAACACAAGGAATATGCTTAGGAGACACTATACAATCAAATCTGGATACCGTTGTTTGATGTGCCAAAACCCACCAGAGGAAACCATTGAGCATATGATTTTCCTTCTCCCTTCAGTTCTCAGTGTTGACTACGGTAACAGAATGAGCATTATTCAGCATGGGAAGGACCAGTGGCACAAACCCATGTTCATGGAAGTTTTTATGACTGGAGCTTGGAGCATTTGGAAGGAAAGGAATAATCTTCTCTTCAATGGAATCATCACAGATGTAGACTCATGGAAAGCAAGATTTACATCAGACGTCACTCTTCTAGTTCATAGGAGTAGAGAACACCTACATCCCTTTATTTCTGAGCTGGTGGCTGCCATGTAACTTGTTCAGAGGTCTGGCCTCTTTGTAAATACATGTAAAGCACCATGTTCTATTAATATATTAAAACAGTAGGAGCCTTTCGTACTGTTCAAGGTTCAAACAAAAATTTACTCTGTCTGAACCAATATCCCAATCCAGGGTAGTTTTATCTGAGTCAATGTTCTGAATAATAGCAACAACATAATAATTAGAATGTTGACAAGGTAAAAGTTATTCTATCCATTAACTTAAGCTAAATCTAAAGGTTAGGCCAATACAGATGTGCATAAATGTTAACTATGTCTGTCTAGGACCTTTCGCTAAATTTGGATCAATTTGATCTTGGATTGGTGAAACTTAAGCACATCCTGAGCTCCCCGTTTTCCCAGGTTGGGGATCATTCACAACAAACGCAGACAATGTATATGGATTTTTTGTGTTTGCCCGATGCAAACTACCTGGGCCTCAACAGCGGACCATCCATCCTTGTTCCATAGAGTCAGCATATGAGATGCAACATGGACTATCATGTGCTCTGGGGTCATGCACCATCCACCATACACATGAGGACAGAGTCATGACTCATTTAGTTCGGTCTCCTGTGTCATGTCTGCCGCACAAGATCTTCAACCTACTCTAACAGTGATGTACTGCTGTACCTAGTTATAGTGTGTTTGAAATGAAAATTTGAGCGAGCGGGCTTTGATGCTCCTATTCAACACCCTACTCGGTACCATAATTGGCATATAGATTAACAGCCAAAATAGACAACAGCATTTACTAAAATCACAATCGAAAATTCAAAACTAAAATCTTAGCAGATCCAACACGAGAAATTATTTTAGTGCCATTCAGAAAAGTGTCATAAATCCATGCTGCAATTACAGAAAAAATAGAATGATTTCCTGAAGAAAATCCACCGAGACCTAAAAAAGCGAGGTGAAAACATTTTCTACAAAGCACAAACCTGCTAACTGAAGATTACGATAAAATCACGGATGTGATGAACATGCGATGGCAAGATATCCCCTATTCAACAGTTGCAATTTGCATAGTGTTAACTGGAGTACATGAAATCGAATTGCAGTACCAAGCCCAAAGTCACCTACAGAGATTCAGGAAACAACATTCCCTACTCCAAACCAAAACGACAGGTTTGTGACACAGCAATCCTGCATTTCGTGAACCCCTAATAAAATGAGTAATAGAAATACGAGGTTATCAGTTACTACTCGGTTTACCTCGGGTGCGACTGGCGGTGGGACAAGGCACCAAAGCCAAGCCCGAGCCCTTCTTCTCCTTCGCGACTCCCTTGGCGGCCGCGCTCTTCCTTGCCCGAGCCTTACCCACGGCTTCCTCCTCCGCTGCCGCCTCCTCCCTCCCGCCGTCACACTCCAGCCGACGCCGCGCCCGCCTGACGTTCTTCACGGGCGACGCCGCTGCGCGCGGCTCCCCCGACCCGCGGCGCTTCTTTCGCGGAGAGCCGACAGGCCCCGCGCCCTGGTCGACAACGGCAGCGGAGCGGGTAAGCTTGGAGCGGCGGCGCCGGGCGGGGCCATCACAGAGAGGGGAAAGGGGGAGCACGCCCTCCGGAGAGGGGACGGCCGGGGAAGGCGACGCGGGACCGTGCCGCGACGGTGGCGGAGGGAGAGGCGCGGTCTCGTCGGTGGCCGCGATTTCGCCGGAGCGCGGCATGGGAGCAGGGGCGGCGGCGGGACGGCTCGGGGAGTCGAGCTCTATTTCCATTTCAATATACTGAAATTCGAAGCTTTCCCCCTCTGAAAGGAGCTCCAAGGGGATGCAGCTTGGGTGATTTTGAGCACGGAGCGACTCGGCAAAAACTATACTATTTGAAGAAATCGGAAGAAAAAAACTAGAAAATCATAGGAGTACATGCTTCGCCACTACTCATTTTTAGGGTCTGTTTGTTTGGGCTGCAGCTTTTGAGAAGCAGTATGTATGCTGAATTGTGAAAAAGCAGTTATGGGAAGCAGTATGTGAAGCGAAGATTTGATGTTTGGTAGGAATGCTGTTAGTGACTGTTGTAGCTGTGATGAAGGATGAAATCTCTGAAATGCCCCTGAATGCTGAAGAAGTTGTATAAATGTTGATCTGACACGAATCAACTAATTTTGAATGTTGTTTTACAAGACTTGTTCGTATTAAATATAAAATACTACATATATTCAAGATCGGCTTGCCCTAAAATATCGAAGTGTTAAATCTATGTTAAATCTAGAATTTAAATTCCGCACTTGGGATGCCACTTCCCACCTAGTCATCGTCGCTGACACACATATGAGCTGCCCAAACGCTGATGCATCTACTCCAGTGCACCTTAACAGTTATGGGGGATAATTCGGCCGGTTCACCAAAGCCACCACAGATTGATTAGAGGGATTACACATTGATCATCTAGCTAGCTAAACTAGGCAAGTAATAATTCGGTTTATACATTACCGAAATTTACACCAGAATATGCTAAGAAGATTCTTTACAGATATTTCAACACACCCGCCGTGCAGGAACACCTCCAGCAGCAGGCCGGCGCAACGCTTCCGACGCCAACTCCCTGGTCGCGGCCACGTCACCGGAGGACACGCACCCGGCGACCACGACGCCGAACGTCCTAACGTCCGGCGGGCATCTTCCACAGCGCGGCGACGTACACGTTGTACACGGCCATGCCCGGCACAAGCCCACGCAGGAGCATTTCGTCGAACGCCTCGTCGACGGCGTCGAACTGGCCGCGGTCACCAAAGGCGCGCAGCATCAGCTCGAAGTCGGTCGCCCCGGGGGCCACGCCGTCGGAGCCATCGAAGGAGGACGAGGGCGGCACGAGCTGGACGAGGACAAGGACGCCGGCGCCCCGACCTACAGGGACAGGGACGGGGACGGGTCGAGCTTGGCGTCGACCTCCTAGGACGGCGGCGACCTTGAGGAGGACGGGGACGGCCCGAGCTGGAGGAGGACATGAATGGAGCGCGGGAGGAGACAGGGACGGCGGCGGCGAAGAATGGCGCCGGCGTTGGCCGGGAACGGCGGCGGCGGGCGGGGCGGGGAAACCCTAATCCTAACCCACCATTAACGAGAACGGGGAGAAAGGAAAAATGGGGAGGGGAGTGTCGGGCCGGGTCTGATTTGGAAGGCTATGGAGTACATATATGCAGTGGCAGTTTTGGGGTAAATAATACGAAGGGTAGGGGACAACTCGGTCATTTGCCACTCGGGAAGCCGGGCGCAGCTCGGGAAGCAGGTCTCGACCTGCTTCGGGCCTCCCAGTGCATTTCGTGGCAGCGCTTCTCACAAGTGCTTTGCAAAATTTTGATGTTTGTTTGGACTGCTGCTTTTTGGACCCCAAAAGCAGCAAAAGCAGAAGCAGAAGCCCAAACAAACAGGGCCTTAAACTGTACCTGAGAAAGGTCATTCCATTCGGACAGGCATGCACCCTTTATTTGAAATACATTTTTAATATATTTATAAATGTTTAAAAATATAAATAAAATGTCATGTGTAAAAGAAAAAAAAATGGTGGTAAAATAGCCTATTTCTCAAGACATTATTTATCTTTTTTATACAGGATACAAAAACTGTCAGTTTTATATAAAATTTTACGTGCATACATAGACCATACTACCTCCATCCAGTGCTTAAGGCTTATATTATTTTTAGAAAGTTAAACTTGACAGCTTTTATCAAAAATCATTAACATGCAAAATACAAAATTAATATGACTAAATAGATAATGAAATATATTTTCATATGGTATCTACAAATTTGTTGATAGATTGTTTTAGAAGTTTGATCAAACTTTATTTGGTTTGACTGCAATAAAAAGTCTTAAGCTTTGGGATGGAGGTAGTATCCCTATGCATGCGCGATTTTTTTTCTAAATTTTTAAATATGTTTTATACATACCGGGTGCATATAGTTTTGGTTTTCCGCATTCCATCATTTGAATCAATGGTTTATGATTAAATAGTTCCTTAGCTCAAAACATTACTTTGTAATAGATTAATGGAAAACTCTTAACTACAACCGTCTGGTGCCTGATCAATCTGCCGGGTTTTTCGGCGTGGTGCTCCCTCTGATGGTCTCACCCACGTGGAGGTGTACGTCATCCTGCACATAATCATCCATGTTCTCTCTTGAGCATCGTCTCACACAAGAAGAGTTGATCCGCGCCAGCCATTGGAAAGTGCGTGTAAGCAATGGCGCCACCTCGCACGGAGGATTACCGGAGGCATGCGGCGCCTAGGTCGGTTACGTGTGCGGCCAACCCCTCCTCCTCCTCCTTCGCTGCTCACTGAATGCACCCGACACCTAGCCTGGAGACGCGAGCGGCCAGCCCCCTCCACTGCTCCTTCATGGACCCACGCCATGGAAGAGCTCGCCATGGGTGTCACCTCCCCATCAGCCGGACTTTGAGAAGAAGATGTCACGCGAGCAAATAGTTTGACATTTTCACCCCATCTTGACTCCAGCGAAGAGCCACATAGCGATTCGTTGTTGACGAGCTTGAATCGGCGTCTACTGTGGAGGTCGGCTTTGGGGGAAATTTGTTGCATAAAGTGTTGTGATTTGCTACATAGTTTTGTTGTTGTTTATTTACATGTAAAAGGATACATGTTATTCTAGATGTATGCTATAAATAGTTTTCTCAATTGTTGTAGAAGTATTTCTCTAATGTTGGATGAGTTGGCCACATATGTTGGATGTGATGTATTGTTTTGTTGCAGAACATGATAAATTACAAACATCTTGCTAAAAATGGGGATTTGTTAGATGAAGTGTTTTTTTCATACATTGATGCGTTCAAAATGTTATAATTGTTTTTTCTTAAATTTTTTACATATTTACGAAAAAATGTTGCAAAATGGTGTTGCATCTCTAAAAAATGCTATGAATGTAATAAATGTTACGTTTAGGATTTTTGATGTCATGAGTTTTGCAGCAATGAAGGGGGTCCACTCTAGCATGGCTCGTCAAACCGGTTGATGCATCAGGCGGTAGACACCTAGCGCTTGCCTAAACTAATGATCCGAATGGAATGAAACTTTCTCAAAACCAAAGCGAAGAATTTGTTATTTATTAGAATATTTTGAGAGATTTTATAAATTAAATTTGAAATTTGAGACAATCTTGTACAAACAATTTTTTCAGTTTGTCCTAGTTTGAAACTTTCTCAGAAACAAAACGCTACCATTCATTCGGTAGGGACTTCGTTACTCAGTGCACGATTGTATTAGTGTTGATGATAACTTAGATCTTTACTATTATATGTGAGTCCGTACGTCGTTAAAAATGTTTGATGTCAAAGATTGGAGACATCTTGACCGTCCAATCTTATTAAACACCCTCTGCTTGATATCTAGCCATCCGTGAGATGTACCCTTCTCAAAATCTTCTAAGCTATGATCACTTACCAAAATAATGTCAGGAGCATTAGTTGCGGAATCAATAATGTCTGGAGCATTAGGAGATAATAATTGGCAATATATAGAAAGAATACAGCCAAAACATTAATCACCTCACCACAATCAATTAAGACAAAATCTTTCTTTACTATTATATTGGTGAAGGAGATTGAGACCATCCAATCCTTCCATTGTCATTTTATAACCTCCGCTCTCAAAACCACCGTCCGATCGCTTTCCAAGTAATTCGTTTTCCACTCCACCTTCCCTTGTTTGCGCTAATCACACATCAAATTCTAATCAATAGAAATTAATTAGAAAATCTTTGCTTTCCGCATATGTCACTCACGAAAATCCTCCCTAAGGAAAAAAAATCTCACATCAATCTCGAGCATGCTGGTCCTCTCCCTCTCGATCCAATCGCGCCGCCGCCTTACCGCCCACCTGACCGTCCCTCGCGCCGCCAGCGCTTCTATGGTGCCGCCTTCTCCATTCTCGAGTGCCACCATGAGGTCTCCCGTCTCACCCCCGCTCGAGCTCCGACCGGTTAGGGAGGGCAACCATCCGAGAAACCGACTTCTGCGATGCGCTCCTGGTGTCCTGCCTTCATTGCCGTCCATCGGCCGCCTCTAGCAGAACGGCGACTGCAACCTTTACGGTGGCCGAAGCTATAGACTGTGGTCGGCAGCCGGAGGTGCAGCCCACGGGAAGCTGCAGGGGTGAGTGCGCTGGGGCCAGTAGCGAGCGGTCGTGGTGCAGCAGTGCACGTCAATCCTTCTGTATGTATATGCAAGCAAAGATACTGGGGGCCTTTACTGGAAAAACCAAAGAGATTGCAAGCAGCAGTGCAAAAACACAGAATAAAAGAGTATGGGACAAGAGGGAAGACTGACAGTGATTAGTGAGTTCGGTCTATCAATCACATGTAATCTATATCCGTAGGTGACATCCACATGAGCAAAGTGAATAATACAATGTTTGTTTCTTTCCGTTTGCAGATATTCATGGTACTTCAGATGTTTGATGGTATGCCGAAGACGAGCTCAACCATAGGTTATGCCATATTATTAGTAAAGCTTATGACCTTTTTTTTTGCACAATGCATGGTTGCATGGTATTGTCTTCTTCTTTGATTTATGCAGAGGTTTTTTTTTTTGCACAGTGACATGGTTGCATGATACTGTCTTTTTTGCATTCGGTTGGAACTACCATTATTAAATAATACCATTAGCCATTTTCATGCAGTATGCACAAAAATATTAAATGAGAATATGAGGTTAATCCTATTTCCAATATGTTATTTGCAGGTCAAGGATCCAGACACATCCAATGCAAAACCGCTCGTAAAGGTTGGGCAGATTCTAATCTATTTTAGGAAGCATTTTAGACGGGCGCGGACGCACACTCAGCAATTCTGCCTGCTCGAGCAGGAGGGGCGCATTCAGGATTCAGCTAGGTACAGTTTCTACTCATACGGTCATACCCATGTGTGAGTGGGAGAACGGACCCCGATGACAACAAGATGGCCGCTTATCCGGTACTGAAATCCTATCCGTCGTATCCGGTACCCGATTCCGCCCGAGCCCCTTGTCCCACCCAATCCCCGAAGAGAACCCACCACCATGGCCGACGACCCTGCCTCCGCCGCCGCCTCCCGCTCCCGCTCCTGCTCCGCCGACGAAGACGAGGAGGGCACCGACAGCGACGCCTCAAATAACTCCAACCCAGCCGCCGCCCAGGACCCGCCACCACTCGTTCCCGACAGCTCCGCCCCTCCTCCACTCCCCGCGGCCGCCCCCGAACCGCCGCCGCTGCCGCCTTCTCAGGCGCAGGAGGAGAGTGCGGCGGCGGAGGACTCGAGGCGGCTGTTCCAGCGGCTGTGGACGGACGAGGAGGAGCTGCTCATCCTGCGCGGATTCCTGGAGTTCACGTCCCGCCGGGGCACCGCCTTTGCGTCGCACCAGTACGACACGGGGCCCTTCTACGACGAGATCCGCCGGGACCTCTCCTTCGACTTCTCCAAGAACCAGCTCATCGAGAAGCTGCGCCGCCTCAAGAAGAAGTACCGCGTCTGCGCCAAACGCATGCTCGCCCAGGGCGGCACCTTCGCATTCAGGAGCGCGCACGAGGGAGCCATCTACGACGTCGCGCGCCACATCTGGCGCCCGGCCTTCAAGCCCGACGGCTCCGACGACGACGACATCAATCCCGCAGAAGCCGCTGCCGCTGCTGCAGCCGGCGAAGGTGGTGGTGGAAACACGTCTGCGCACACGCCGAGGGGCAGGGGCTCGCGGCATGGAAGGAGGAGGACGGCGCAAGAGATGGAGACACCCTCAATGCCTGCAACTCCTGCTGCTCCCATTTTAGTAACCGATAGTATTGCTCAAGAACCGGCTGTTGTTGCTTTGGAGAACTCGGTGCCGCCGATCGCACCGCCAGCTCCAGTGACAGCCAATGGTCCAACCGAGGATGATTTCCGGAGTATCCTGCCACCGCTACTCAAGGAACTCATCAGCTCCGTCACTGTCACTGGGCAGACCGAGCTGGGATCCGGTTTGCGTATGGGCTTTGGGCATGTCAGCGGAACCGACATTCTTGGCCTTCGTTTTGGTGTGGCCGGACTGAACCCCGTGGCGCCCAGTGGCGACAAGTGGAAGCAGCAGCAGATCCTGGAGCTGGAGGTCTATCTCAAGAGGATTGAGCTTGTCCGGGAGCAGGTCACCACGGTGCTACAAGAGCTCAGGTCATCACAAGGCTGATTCCTGTGCTGTAATCTCCGATTATGAGGTTACCTTTTCAAGTTGTGAAGTTATATAGAGTTGATTTGTAAGCTTCTAATTGTAGACTTGGTCATTTTGGTCTAGCTTAGTTGCCTGTAGTTGTCATAAGGTTATACATGAACTTTGATCTGTAGATGCAATGATGATCAAAGTTTGTCATTGTTTGTAGGCTTGTAGTTCAAAAAAATTTCCAGATGTAATCAATATTAAGTTCATAATTAATGCAGTGAGAGTTTTGAGCCTAGAGATGATTATGACCCACACTCTTCATAATTCAGCATTTGTTTATGACAGAAACGTGATGAGATTTATGTGCTGCCTCGGACGCATTCTTCAAACTTCTGTGATTTCCTATTATCAGTGCAGCCATCTTCCTTGGTGATTTCCTTTATTCAGTTGAGTCACTCTAGCCGTATATAGCACTTCCATATAGAGCCCGGGGTACTTCCCCATTTCGAAAAAAAAAGTGAGTCACTCTATTTGGATTCAGCAGTTGACAGAATGTGCTCTGCATTGTGTCTGCCCAATTTAGAGAAGCTCCTTTTGATTGACTTGTAAACTTTAAGCCATCAACATATTCATAACTAACTTCTGTACATTTCGCCTAAAAAACAACCAGAGGCAGGGTGCCAAGGTTATTTTTTTCTTACGAAACAACCATCAATGAGTTATGTATTGTGAATTTTTTTGTGAAACCGACCATGGAAGAAATGTACTACCTATTCATAAAGAAGAGGGAAAACCCAAACACTGTACATAGGAGGGCCTGTTTAGATTATGGTGAGAATATGCCAAAACCACCCTATGAAAATGATCCGTTTATAGAAAAACTGGACCAAAGAGAATTCAAGGCCTGGTCAATTTGAGGAAAACCTGGCAAAAAATCCCTCACAACAGGCATTGTGTCATTCGAGAGTAGGTGCATTACGTCATTGGAAAACAGGGTACATACGTAGGCTTCATTGTCGTGCTATTTGATTAGTTCTGCTACAATGCTTCTGGTCCATACGAGACTAGGTGCCGCATATAGATTAAGCTTGACTCCTCGTATCTTCAGTTGGCTGCAAGTAACAGTAACACATGTATCGAAAAAGAAATGTGGCCCGACATGCTTATTTACAATAGATAGACTGAAACATCAAACTCAAGTAAACATGCTGAAGATGCTGAAGCCATCGTTGTTACAGAGGGAAGGGAAACATCACTGTACGAAAACCAAACTCCAACGACGGCGGAAGCAGAGGATGGACTAAACACACAGGGCTGCAGCTGCAGGCAGACCGCCATACATGCGGATGCAGAGACTTGCAGGATGAGATGAATCCATGGCTACTGAATGACACATTCTTGTCCGCCTCCGTGTGAGATCTCCTCATAGCACACATATCCCATCGGCGGCGGTGGTCGCATGCCGTAGCCGTGGCCGTAGTACTGGCTGCTGGGTTGGGCGTAAGGGCTGGAGTAGCAGCCTGGCGTGTAGCCGTAATGGTACCATGGCCCCTCATTGTAGCTGCAGGCCTTCTCGCAGGCTTCTTGGCAGGGATCCTTCTTCTTCTCCGGCTCCTTTGGCTTGTCGTCCTCGACGCTGATGACATCCGCGGCAAAGCGTGCCTTCCTGAGCTTCTGCACGACGCGCACCGGGTCGACAGTGCCTACCACCGTCAACGTGCATTTATCCTGGTCCATGTCAATGGACTTGATCTCTGGAATGACATACATTTGGTAAACACGAGTACAGAGAGAAGGCGAGATAGATATAGGCTAGAAGGAGGATAAGTACGTACCCTCGAGCTTGGCAACAGTTGACAGGATCTTGGCCATGCACTTCTTGCTGATGAGGTCAGCTCGGATCACAATCTTCTGCAGAGAGCGAAAACGAAAGCATTCAGTTCAAATGTACACTTCAAATTTGTTTGACATTGCCCCGCAAAGAAATGGAAGCAAATCGAAGAATATGATCGCCAATTACCTTGGACATTTTGAGCTAGCTGTGAGCGTATGACGGAGACTCTTGCGTGAGCAGAGCAACCGACGTTTTCTGAAGCTCTGCAGAGGCTGTCCACTTCCAATCCGTTTATATAAGGTGGCAGTCAACTCACCAACTGCCCTATATATTTACCGGGACTTGGTCTTCATACCTAGGAGCATAATCTCGCAACTTGCGATTACGCTAATCATTGTACTCTACTGAACTCGTTTCTTAATACTACAAGATTCTGCGATTTGGTGTTAAAACCGCGGTTCCCAGAACCGGTCAGTCCACATCTCAGTTTGTTTGTGCTTCATCCGTACCTCGAAGCGTCAGAGTCGTCAATTTGTTAAGTCTCAACACGCTTGTGTCTCGATCATAAGAGACATGAACAGAAATCCAGTGTATGTAGCCAGAGACGCTGCTGCAAGTTGTGGGCAGTGGCAACACAAGCTTCAAATCAGGTCATATACCAACATACCACTAGTTAGATGCCCATGCATTGCTACGGATATCATCTTGTTTTTTTTTCTCCCACCGGCAACCACCATGCATCTGATTGACTATCTCACATCATCATTTCTAGTACTCCCTCCCATCCATAATATGTATCGTGGTTTTAGTTCAAACTTGACTAAAAACAAACTAAAATCATGACACTTATTATAGATCGGGGGAGTAAGAATCTTGTGGGTACTATACAACGCAATTATATCATTATACAGGGAAAAGAATAAGGTGAAATGTGTGTGTGTGTCAATAATTTAGTTACTAACCCTCGTCACGGTAATCCATATTTTGCATGATAGTTACATTTCTGACCGTGTTTTTTTTCCGACCGTTGTCTTCATATTTGTCGTCTTAGTCTCTAACTGTCATGCTCTGTGTCTTCCGATGGGTTATGACTTATGACAATGCCCACAAGTTCAACACTGTCATGCCCACACGTTGGCTATTCCTATAATTGGGTCATTACCAAACTATATAGCAGGTTGAAAGTTTCCTTAGATTATATGATGAAGTCCACACAGATTAATATCTACTCGTAGCGTAGCCAAATTTGACACAGAATTAGTGTTCTTCAATCTTCTTCCGAAGTTCTCAGGGACTTGTCCATTAAGCTGCAATGGAGGGCGACAAATACAGTACAATAGGTTTAATGCGTGGCCATAAAAGGGCCAGGCTTAAGAAGAAAAAAAAAACCCTGAAAGACCTGTATTCAGATTAAGGATATCTTCGTCCACCATTTCTTGAACCAAGACAGAACTCGTCCAAACACCAACCAATTTGTGGTATGTAATGATTCGAGGATTAAAATTCAAATAGCCACATGAATTAGCAATAAACAATCAGGCTACTGGGAACTACATTGTACTACTTTATGCTATACCAACACCTTAAATCTGGCTAAAAACAGAGGAAATGAACCATTAGTACTAATCTCAACAATCAGGCATCAATTCTATGTATTTGATATATATCATCAAACAAGAAGCAAGAACAACTGGATAGCTCGTTTCAAAAAAGAACAACTGGATAGAGGTAACCAATCTGACCATGGTACGGCAGGTGCTAGAATGATACTTCGTGATGATGGGGGTCATATCATTTTCTCGGCGTGTCGGAGTTTATTACTCTGTGTTGATCCTTTAGAAGCTGAAGTTCAGGCCTGCCTGGAAGGATTGGAGTTATCTCTTCAATACAGCCATCTACCAATAGTCATCGAGTCGAATTGCCTTCAGCTTATATCGACTATTCAGGAACACCAACCAGATAGGTCGCTTCTTAGGCATTTATTTTCGGAGATTAAAAGGCTTTCTAGTCTAGATTGTGTGTGCAAGTTTGTAAAAGTGGATCGCTCGCAGGTTAGGGTTAGCCACTGCCTTGCAAATTTTGCAAGAGCAGAGTACCAATCTAATGTATGGCTCGGTTCAGGTCCTGAAAGCATGATTCGGGAACTGGATTTGGAGCGTCTTGTAACCCTTTCTGAGTAATGAAATCCTCTTTTACCCGCAAAAAAAAAATCTGAACATGGCTGCCGCGGGACCGGCGACCTGAGGAGAGGCGAAGTTGTATGAGCTCACAGGGGAGGCAATGGCCACTTGGCTGTATGGCACAACATGAATTTCTGCCCCTTCGGATGTGAAGATTGAGAGTTTAGTGTACGTGTCCTGGTCCTCCTGGAACAATTAGATGCCCCCCGGACTGCAAAATGTACTACATCGGTCAACTCATCTGTGTAATTCTCCATGAAATGCTCGCAGAAGTAAATGTTCAATCACACAAAAGAACGAATTGCCAAATTATCAACTCGGGATGATGCATTTTTTTCTTTGTAGAATTAGCAGGCAATCGATTTCTAAAAAATGGTGATCTGTGACATCTCCGATACTTACAATTAGAACCGACACAGGAAAATCTGCTACCTTCTATACTATTTTAAAGATATCACTGTCACAGCAACAGTCATACCATTAATTTCTGCAACAATTGCATAGAATATCCGCAAAATATATCATAGCATTTTGTCCAGCAAAACAATTCCACTTCTTCAAGATTTGCTAGAGGATTATTACTGGAAGAAACAACAGGCCTTCACATAAATTGGCAAAGTTGTAATTAGTTTACCTAGTTATAAGCATCCAAGAGCTCTAGCTACACAATTAAGTTGAGACACAGTCGATCAAAATCTCAACTTTACACAGTCGAAACTATTACTACTGTGAATAGTTGAGAGCTGCAAAATAAATTATTGAATAGGAGGATACTATAGATAACTATATATTCAAGATGTAGAAAAATTAAAATATACAACTAAGACTTATCTCATTGCAGATGTTCAGTAATGAATGGTAAATGAGTAAACTGATGAGTCCAAGATTTAAGAATAAAAAAGTTGGTCAAGAGCAGGGATGGTGTGATCACCTTATGTTTCTCGCAATCACACATTTTGCTACAAGGTGTCTTGGACTTTGTGGGATTCAACTACCTCCTTCCGATAATGGCGACGAGGTCAGGAGCAAAAGTGTTCAGAATATTGATCTGATTATTATTATCAGGCCAAAAACAAGAACGGTTTCCATCCCATGAGATCTTTATTATGCTGGCCTCGGAAATTTTCGACACTTCTGGGAAACATGATTCCGCTTTAGGCAGAACCTTGCTTCATACATACTTTTTACCAGGTAGACGATACATAATATTTGTGTTAATAGGCATAAGCCATGATTGGGTGGAAAGCTTATTGATTCATATGGTACATATATTTAGATAGTTATGGACAAAGATGACAACACACAATATTCTAATAGGGAATTTGCATGGCATTCCCGTATGCCATGAAATGGCCGTTGATATAGCCTGCACATTGTAAAAAAAATGGATCAGAGAAGCTTGTAGCTTAAATAAGAAATATGGATCAGTAGCCAACTGTTGATCGAAATGTATCCTGATGTGTGGCTCATTTTAAGAGAAATTGTCATGTGAAATTTTAGAGAAGACTAATGCAAGCTTATCCTGCTACAACAAGCTACAATCTCCTGACAAAGTCAAGCTAGAACTTTAGGGAATATTTGCGAACTACAAGCAACCAGTTTTTTTTTATCTCCATTGAAGTAGATCAAAAAATGGCATTGGTCCTAATATAGTTTGAAAGAATATTCTCATATTTGCTCTTAACTACACCCTATAGGAGCATTTTGACATACATCTTCCTGGTGTTATACAGATGGATGAAATGGTAATTAAAAATCCTACAAGACCATCACATGCCAGTGAAGAAGATGACCTTACCACCGCTAGCTCAGCTGTCCAGCTTGTTAGTATCTCTAGCCTCACTTTCATGAAGAAGAGGATGACACTAGGAGAGTTGGGGCAATTTTTGTTGGTTTATTTCTCACACATCTCACACAATACCATGCCAAACTGAGGGCACGGGGCTACAGATTTATAGCTGCTAGCCAGCCAGAATATGCTAGTCTAAAGTTGCTAACTGCCAGTCCTTGATGCCTCTAAAAAGCAGTCAAAGATCAGGGATGCTATCCTATCCTAACCCCTGTCCTTCACAAAGATCATGTGTGTGCTGCAGTCCATAAAGACCATGTGTGTGCTGCAGCAGCTCCACAAAGACCAGAATACAATGACTTATTCATCACAACTTTTGCAGTTGGCACCTCGTCTTTCCATTGTCAACGCGAAACTGATAGAAAAAATCGTGTCTCATCGGGCCTATAATCACCATGGCTAGGAGCAGCAGCTCACACTTACATACGACCCTAACTAGGCGAATCTACGGGAGATGGACTGGAGAACGTATCGAGATGGGAAGGGGCTGTTCTCTCTTTGCTCAGGGATTGCTATATGAAAAGAAGTGGAGTTTGAAAAAGGGAACGGAATGCTCGAGACCGTGGATTGCTTCCATAGAAAATAGCCCCTGATTAAGCCAAAGATACGGACGATTTATTGACTTACTTATTTTCGTGAGGGAAAGAGTCCAACGATTTGGTCATTGGATTAGACGCTGAGCGGAGATGTTGAGATGCGATGGTACAGTCTGGATGTATGTTTAACATCAAACATTTTTTATGACGTACGAACTCTTCGCTACTTTCATTGTTGATCATATGCGATACGAAGCACGGAGAGACTAGAGAAGCCCGTATGTAAAAAAATTATGTATACTTCAGTTAACCCCTTTAACAGGGAACTCTGAAACATCAAAGTATTTTATCTTAGATGAGACTTGCCTTGTTTTCGAAATCTGAGATAGCAGTTTAAACTAATCACATTCACATACAGAAAAGTAAGCTGCAACACTGATGAGCCTGTGATTTCTGCTGACTGATCTGGGGAACCCGAAGCACAAAGACGATGAGAAAGCTCTCAAGGAGCTCAAGGCCAAAGCTGCAAAAACTGATCATCCACAACAACTTATCTCTGTACTAGTTAGAAGCTTCTGGACAATTTGCCCGGAGAGCCACCAAATGTGGAGCGGGGTTGCCAGCTTTTTCCAGTTCCAGTCTCCTTGAGGGCATGAGGAATGGAGGCAGCTGTCCAATTAGGCTTGGATAAAACTTTTGACATATGCATGTTATGATCCCATTAATATGTCTTTCTCTCAAAAGCTGATTTGGTTTTTCTCTATCTCTCTCACATGTTCACTCAGTTTTCACTTTATAGCTGAAGAGGCTGCCTCCTGATAAAGAGACTGTCTCCTTATCCGAGCCTAATTTGGACCACCCGAATCAAGTTAAACCTGTGAGACAACACCCTTAGGGCTATGCATTGGCCATGCCCTGAACGATCTCCATCCTTGCCTCGAAGGACAAACATGCCGCTTCCCTCATCGCCTAGGTCTCCTGGAGTTGTGGCGTGAGCGCAACCGGTGGATTTTCACAAGCTAAGAAGTTGATGTTTTAACATTCATTCACATCGTTCGCGAGGAGGCGGCTAGCTAGGCACTCGCCTGTGTGCGGCACCTTGTGCTGCCAGAGTAGGCGTGGTTCCTGCGGCACGCGTTCTTGCCGTGCCTTTTATTTTTAGCTCTAGCTCTCCTTGTAACATCTCCTTCTCTTTATATCTCCCAACTTTTCTATATCCCAACAATTCTCCGGTTGAGCTTAACAAATACTTATTTAGGACGTCTTCTTTTCTGTGAGGAATGGGTTTCTGACAATAAGCTACAAATTTATATGTTGATCCTCTGTTGCCATTGTTCAAACATATGTTTTTCTTTTCTTATCACGACCCTGAAAATTACAACAGACTGCAACATTGTTTGGGTTGGGGATTGATAAATCTTGTGGATCTGAATTTGCAAACAAAAGGTTGTTTTTCAGCGAAAAGTCTCTTTGGCACTTTAGCTCCAGTGATCCCAGTATTTGAAAAACATATTAATTCCAAAAAATTGAAATTAAATGCGTACATATTTATGAAAATACGTTGTATTTTGAGCCATACAAAAAGACAAATTTCTGATAAAAATCTAAAGTTTCCATCCCTACAAATTTGTTATTTTTCCTGAGCTCAAAATACAAAGCAATTTCTACCAAAGATTTACACGAGTATTCAGAACATGTGTATGTGTTTGTGGAATAAAATTTATGATTTTCTGAAACACGTAAATATAATTTTTAAATATTACAAAAATCAGGAGCACTGACACCTCGGTGCACCAAATCTGCTCTCAGGCTCTCTTTTTTTCAAATTAATAGCCTGCAAGTCAATACAAAACCAGGGCTTGATCAGATGAGGAAGGCGAATTTTTCTGATGATGCAAACATAATATCCGCGTGCCATCATAGCAGAACCCCAACAGTACATAGTGAAAAAATATAAACAAACTAGGATACATTTTCCAAATCTGCAGTAAATGGGTTATCTGAGCACACGGATGGTTTCATCATTCCTATTTCTTTTCTACCCGTGGAATACATGTAGCTCATTTATGTAAAACAACAACAAAAATTTATATTTTGGTTTGCACTTGTTCAAGTAAGGCCGTGCTATAGGGGTGAAGACTCAGCTATTTAAGCTGGCACAGTCTTCTGTAAACTTCCGAGGTGGTACTATATTTCGCCAGGTGATATTGGGCCGGCCCTTCATGCTAATTAGATTAGGGGTGTCTTTGGCGCACGATCCCGTGGAGTTCGTGTCAATGTTTATTTTGTATAACGATGATAAAAAGTAAGTGTCAATATGATAATGCATTTGTTATGCTTTACAACATGATATCAGTAGGATGAAACTCGGATAAAGCACACGCAACTACAAATGGAGAAGCAACTTCTTGCCTCCTCGAATTGTTTTTCCCATTGTAACTTGGTCCCTTTTTTATAAAATTGAAGTGGTCACACAAAAAGACAGAGAAGCAAAATCTTATATAGTACACTCAGGAAAATACAAGAATGTTCTATGAAGAGTAATTGATGTAAGGTAGGGACAACAAAAGCAACATCTACAAGCTGCCTATGAACATTGTTATGACATGGTTTTAGAGGGTACGACACAAAGGAAACATGGCCATAATAGGTACTCGCACCACCAAAAGGAACCGCCAAGATGGAATAAGCATGAAAAAACTCACCATCAAATGCGAAAAGGAGTGGGGCCTCACAACTTCCGTTGATATCACCAAGGCAGTAGGCCAGTAGCATGCTGAGGCAGAGAGACAAAAACTGACCTCTTTGTATGATCTTTGGTGCTTCAGGTAAAGAGTGCCTTCAACTGTAGGATTGTCTTGACAACCCAAATAGTGGCATATATCAACAATTTATGGGGTGAGCTGCGTAACCCGGTCTTTCAGCTGGTAAAAGGATGTGGATCGATCGTATCCAACATAAGTTTTACAATACAATCATGAAAAAGAAAACTGAGAAAAGAAAAGTTAGTAGTTCTATTTGTGGTCAGACTCCATGATTAATGATTATGCACAATTAAGGATATTCAAAGTCCTTCGCATGGCAATTCGTTGTGCAAAAAGTTTTGTAATCCAAAGAACACATTATTAAACTGTAACACATACAGAATACACACATAAGTCGGTGGGTGTACACTAATCAAACAGAAGTGTTGAAGCAAAATAACTTCTATATTCCATACACACAACAGATGCACTAAAGCAGGCATACTAATACATGTATTGTTCCGACAAACGACACACAAACATGTACCATGTGTTGTGAATGAGCAATTAGTATTCATTGTAGGCCAAAGGCCAGTACATGTACATGTGATACAATATGCAGGGAAGCCCCTTATACACTGGCAATATACATTAAAGGGGTCTATACATCACTAACACCTCCCTCAAACTCATGGCGGAGCAACAACACTGAGTTTAGAGAGAAAGAACTCATGATGTGCTCTAGTCTGGGTCTTCGTGAAGAAGTCAGCAAGCTGTAACTCGGAAGGCACATACTGAAGAGCCATAACCTGATCCTGCACAGGATGACGCACATAGAAGGCATCAACACCAATGTGTTTGGTGAGCTCGTGCTTCACGGGATCACGCGCAATGCTGATGGCACCAGTAATCTTTACTATTAAATTGGAGTTGGTCGTTTGACACTCAACGCGTTTGATGATCGTCGTTAAAAACATCCAGACCGTTTAATCTAATCTTCCTATCTCCGGTTCGTCCGATCAAGGTAGAGCAAAATATCTTCCGTGCTGATGGTGAAGATTGACCCGATCTGTTTTCACGGTAAGTGTGTCTCCTTCCAGTGTTAGCGCTAATCATGGCACTCTATCAATCATCAATCCCGGAAGATATCCTTTCTACCGCACGCTCTATACTTTCTCCCGATGATACGTTTCCTCTAATATTGCAACCAAATAATTGCTCTCCTTCCTTATTGACTTCGATCTTGCTACCATATCTTCCCTATCCTTCTCTCGTTAGCCCTGAATCTTGCACCAAATCATGTGAGCCTTAATCACTTATTCTCCCCCCTTGCCATTTAGTTGCATCAACATCTCCATCGCCTAACTCCCCCGCCGCCGCATCCTCTCGTCGTTGATGCCCTACCGCCACATCCCCTACCTGTGCACCCTGCCATCACGTCCCGCGCCGCTCCGCCCCGCCCCTACCACCGCAACAGCGCTGGCTTGCCCTGCCACTGCGCCACGAGCCAACTAGAGGTCGCCGATGTCCTATGCCCCGAGCCAAGGGGCGCTCTCCGACGTTCCTCGTCCTCACGAGAGGGTCCCGCGCACTCCCGTCGCCCTGGTCGCCCATCCTTGCCATCGTTGCCTCCCTGACCAGCGAACTCTGGTGAGGTCAATATGATCAGTCTAGGGGATTTAATCTGTATCAAGGTATTTATACATCAGGATCCGACATGGATTATTATACAAACCAGTCATTTATACATCAGGCAGCGACATGGATTATTTATACATCATCAGAGTGCGTCCAAATGTACAATGCCCGTGATGTATCTGATTCAAGCTTATGTGGCAGGGATGATATTCAGGAAGCATATGTATGTTCCTTTTCTGCATATAACGTGTATGTCAATGATTTTATATATGGAGCATCTCACTATATTCTAAACTACCATTGTGATGCATTTGTAGCTTGACCAATGGCTGAGTACGCCCCACTCCTTTCAGGCTCTAGAGTTTAATTTTATCAATGAAACTCTCAGGCATTTGTTTTCCTTTCACAAGTCATGCTTTCATCCACTAGGTAATCAAATCAGGCTCCATCTGTTCACGAGCAAGCGGAAGAGTAACGAGACAAAAGATGTCAGCACTCCTGGTATGTCTATCACATATCTCTGTTTGTAAATAATCTTATGCTAGCTTCTATCAGATATCGATCAATCTTCTCAACTTAAGCAACAAAATTTAAAGATATACAAGAATAAGTTTTTTCTATTCAAATAATTATGCTAGATACACTTCTATGGAGGTTTTAATTAATTGTTCAGATCGCTTCTTCTTTGACTGAAAGGGTTGCAATTTTGTACTATTAGCTGCCGTAGTCAGGGATCCCCCTCCAGTGGATCGTCCCCCTCGACGTTTCACCTTAGCTTCTCGTATTAGTATACAGATATATACGCGGTAATGGCCATATTAGTTGATCCAAACGTTGTGCAGCGAAGTAAAGCCTATTAGCCCATCTTCCGTATTGCCTTGTTTTACTGGATTCACTTCATTGGAATTACCATCCCGGTCTGATCACAGGTCGTATGTAGGCGACGAGGGGCATGGCAGCGGCGCGGTAGCGCCCTAGCAGGAGTACCAGCGAGATGCAGAAGGGGATGTATCACGTACTAATGATCGATCATCTAACTTGCTCCGCCGCTTCACGCAGCACATGTATTAAGGTATGCCGTGCTCTGGCCCCTAAACAACTGGTCTGCAATCTATACTATACCTCACCTGAATAAGGTATGCTGTGTTTTATAATTAAAATTTGATCTCGCCTGACTAAGTAATGCCTTGTATAAACAATTCAATTTCGCCTGACTAAGGATTGCAGTGTGTTAGAATTACAATTCAATCCATGCATACCACTGGTTGGTTAGTTTTTTATTAGACCGAGCAGAAATAGCATGATAAGATTGAATGTGCAATTTATTTTTCAAAAAAATCTTCATGGCGAAGAAAAAGAGAAACGATTTGTCACATTCTCACATTTTGACAGTGGTGCTATATATGAGATATCTTATATTGTATTATACTATCTTATATGTCGTTTGTTTTGGTTAAAAAAAATCTTCTGTACCATTTGGTGATAGATGTCTTCCTCACCCCTCCTATGGTCAAATCCTGGCTCCGCCCCTGTCCATGGTAAACTACAGATTAAACGTTATCTGATGTGCGTAAACATAGGAGATAATCAGTCAATCAAGATATGACCTGATGTTCTGGTTCAGTCTTCTTGACTTGTTGTCAGGTCCAAAAGTATGAATCTGTTTAAGTTATGGCTGGTGAATGTGAAGAGGCATGCATGCGATAAAGATGGGATATTATCTCAATTATGTTGCTGAAAAAAACAGAGGTGTAACATACTTAGCGGTAGAACTTTCAGTTTCTTATTTAGGGTGTGCACCTTAACCCTAAATGTGCATTGAATGAGAATACAGTTGAATATAGAAAGTTAAAACTTTCTCATACTAAAATTACCTAACTGAACTGCAACAAGGTTCTCACATTTAGTATTTTCATATCTTGCCGCTAGAACTCTGAGGTTTGGTTTCTATGCAGTGTGCCAATGGAAGGGACAACGATATACAAGATTTCGGAGTGGCGACATTGACTCTGTTCCTGTCATGCCTTACAAACCAGTTTCTTCATCATTCTCTGTATCATTTATGTATTCCTAAATTTTGCACATGAATGTGCTGAGCCAGAAAAGGTGACATGTGAGGCCACAGACTAAGCAACTTTGTGACCGTTCAAGTATGTGCCCGCTGAAGACCGTTGTGCTCATACGCTTCGCCGCTTCCACACTAAGAGCAAGTCCAACAAGGGGACTAGCGTGTCAAGAAGGAACTTGTGCAGAGGAGCAACAAAAGCATTGCACACGTGCTCCAACATTGTTGCACGCCATCAATTGTATGTGTGTAAACAAACCGGGAGCTAGGGGAAACAAATCCGCAGGTGAGTTAAACTCTCTTGGTACCGTTACACTGCTGATAAGAGGAGCAACACTCATTGTATAGTTGCTCATTAAAAAACAAGCATTTTGGTCGATAATTGTACACACTAGCAAGTGCATGTATCTTTTTCCTGCTGTTGTAGTGGGATCAAGGCACATACAATTATGGAGGAGATGACATGCCTCAAAGTATGAGAGTTGAAGCAATAAATCACCATTTTTCCATTTTTTTTTCTTTTTTGATCTACCACATAGATTTGCATTATTCTTTCCTCTAAATCTAATATTGCAATATAGTAATTTATATGTGCAATTTTCTGACACTACAATATAAAAGACCGACTATCGTGTATGAAGCATGCCAGCCTTTCTCATTCATATTAAGTGGGGACACTTTCAAATCTTTGAACTCTCTACCATGTACTATTTCCTCATTTCTTTCGGACTATTTTTGTAATCGCTGGTGACATCTCATGTATCTCTATCATGTACTATTTTCTACTATAAATATATGTGGTGTTGATTATCCAAAAAAACGGGGACACTTTCAAGTGTGAGGCAAGTGCAGTTGACTGAGGAGATTCTAAGAGGAGCAAATGTAGAATGAAGAGGGTCTCTTCGAAGATGATAATGTCAGAGAAATGTCGGATGAGAACAAAGATGGGAAGACTACATGTTGGTTATCACATAGAGAGAAATCCGAAGAAAAACAAGACTTTGATGTTGTTGAACATCACATGCACGTCATCCATTAAATAGGAAACCCGGCTAATCAATCCTTACATAGTAGCACCGGCATTATGCTATATTTGGGTAGTATTATATCTACATTCACAAGCAAAAGTTAACTCATGTATAAGGAACCGGTTGTATGGCCACATGCACGAGTATGCAATTTTCAAATGCATTACATCTAAATGGTAAGAGAGGGAAACTTTTAAGGAGTGTTGTGCTTGATGCATATATTATGAAATACCGTGAATTGCAAATACTTTTCTTCGTTGTACGGATTTTAAATTTGTTGAACCGTAGCAACGCACGGGCATTCAACTAGTGTCTGATAAAAGAGGAGTCGGTGCGTCAGCAGAAACGCCAAAGTTCTCAAGTAACCAGCGTAACCAAGTCACCTATGCCGTCAAGAGAGTCATCGCTCGCAATTCAGCCTCGACACTGGAACGAGAGACTGCAACCTGTTTCTTGGTCTTCCAAGCAATGAGAGAACCACCAAGAAAGACACAGTAGGCAGAAAGAGACTTCTGATCTGATGGATCACTAGCCCAGGTAGCATCTGAGTAGGTCTGGAGCTGTAAAGAGCTAGCGCGAGAAAAGAAAAGACGATGGTAGATAGTACCACGAAGATAGCGGATGCCACAAAGGAGATGACTATAGTGGACACTAGTGGGAGCAGACATGAACTGACTCAGAATGTGAACCGGGTAGGAGATGTGAGGACGGATGACAGCAAGATAGATAAGGCTCCCAACCAGGTGACGATAGCGAGTCGGGTCCGGAAGAGGATCACCATCAGTGGCACGGAGATGGACATTGAGCTCCATAGGAGTCTCAACAGTGCGGCACGAGTAAGAAGGTCCTAAATATACTTCTCCTAGGAAATATAGAAGCCATTGGAGGTAGAGGAAAACTCAAGCCCAAGAAAGTAGCGAAGAGGACCAAGATCAGTTATGAGAAACTGATCACGAAGACGAGCCTTGACAAAGAAAATGTACTCAGGGTCGTCACCTGTGATGATCATGTCATCGATATAAAGAAGGAGAGTCCGACCACGAGGATGTGTGGACAAAGAGCGCAGGGTCATGTGCACTGGGGTTAGAGACGGTGGGATTTTCTTTTGTTCTCGCAGATGGTGACAGACGGGTGCACCTCCTTCGTGTTGGTAGATACAGGTGCGGAGTCCTGAAATTTAAGGCAAAGAGTTCAAAAAAGTACATCGCTTTGTAAATAATATCACAAATAGCCAATGCATCTGTCAAGTGTTAAGTATCCAATATAGCAGTACTGAGACGCAAACAATATAGCAACCTAGCAAATATTAGAGAATACATATCAACCTGGCCCTAGGCAGAAAGCGAATGTAACAGCAAGTATTGTATACCTAATCAGGTTAGCCCATAAACATGATATACATCTGAATTTCACATTTATAAAGTGCAAGCTTTGTGTGGTCTTTAGATATCATTAGGTAGGTCATTACAGAGAGGCTTTAGTAAGGAATAGGTCCGGGCCATGAATCAAACAGCATGAGAGCTACATAAACATATGTTGATCAAGCCACATGGGAACAGGCAAAATAATAGGTGATCGATGTTCTAGTTCTTCATTTGAAGGCAAAATATAGGTGAGGTACATACGTAAGCTTGACGAAGAAAGAATGGTCATCTATGATGCCCACTGATTTGCTGCCAGTAATGCAACCAAAAACTAAGATGGAAGAATCTGATTACAAGCCATAGTAGAAAAAAAAGACTATAAGAGCAAGTCTAGGCGTATGAAGGGCCCTGTAGATGGCTTTTACGGGCCGAAAACGCGTCCCAAATATCAGGCCCCGTATTCTCAACCGTGAAACAGATTGGGACACGTTTTTGGCCCGTAAAATTAGCAGGGTTTAGACAGATTTCCATGCCAAACCACAAACAATAATCATCATAATTATTACAATAATGGTTTTTGCGAATGATAATAATTGTTCGAATCGACTAATCAAACAAATAACAAATGTTTCACCGGTCAATCAAATAAATAAATAGGTCATCTCACACATACACGAATAGGAAACAAATGTAGATCATTGGTGTTGTCCATGCAACATCCAATGGTGGTCGATTAGATCTTTGGTGAGCTGACGATGAGTCGGTGCGTCTTCAATATTGCGATGTGCTTCAAGAAAAGCCTCAAGCCGATCAGGGTTCCTCTCGGGTTGCACTCGGGTGCCAACATTGTCATAGAAACATGGCAAATGTAATCCTCTTTCATCCTTAAGGATCATGTTGTGCAGAATCACACAACATGTCATGATATCAACTAGGGTTTCTTTGTCCCGGACTCGTGCAAGACCCGAACAATGGCAAACCTTGCTTGGAAAACTCTGAAAGCTCTCTCAATATCCTTGCGGGCTGACTCTTGAGCCTTCGTAAAACAAGCTTCATGTCTTGTCAATGGTTTATTTGGTTTCTCTTTAATGGCCTTCACAAGAGTTGTTGTAATATCCCAGGTTTAGAGGCAACAAAATGAGAGAACACCAAAGTGTGCATTGCATTCATGCATAGAAAATCCGGGGAATTTTTGCGCTTTCAAATAAAACTTGTCACAGTAACTGAAGTTTCACTTGACTTGATGGAATTGAAGTAGCTCATCAAGTCAAGCGCTATAAACTTCAATGTGACCTTTGCTAAAACCTTGTTTTGGGTAGACATAATTTGATCCATAGGTTGGATCAAAAGGAACTAGAACTATTACACAACACTTTAAGTGAGGATCAAATACCAAATCCTATAAAGGATCATAACATGGTATTCCTTACAACAACACATTCTTTAAGGATCAAACCCTAACTTAATAAAACTTAAAAGTTAGCAACTACCTTTGTGTGTAATTTAATTCACTTATAAATAAGGTAAACCATAGGGTCTAAATTGCATAAAAGCCACACACTTATTTAAATCATAACTTATTAAATATATGGAATATTATAAAACTAAATCCATTTACATTACGAATTATAGTTCAAACTATTTGAATAAAACTAACTATGAGTATTTTGAAACTCATATGATCATGCCTTGGTGAAATCAAACCCAACTATCCAAAATTGAGTAATAACCTTCAACCTTGACCTTTTGACCAATATTATAATATAAATCCAATCAAATATGATATACTGACTCATCAACAATAATAAAACCATCCACAAGATATTTAGTAACAAATGCCACTTGGCTATCCAAAAATAAATCATATGAGAGGATAATCTATATGCCACATAGGATGAAAATATCTACATGACTTACATTCCAAGTTATGCCACCTCATGCTCAAAGTATTGCTATGGATGAGGGCATGACAACCAAGAACCTTACTCATCACACCAAAACAAGAGTCACCCACCTATGTGCCATGATACTAGAGCTTGCCCAAGCCTATAAAAGGAGCCACACCCTTCATCCATTTGAACATCTTGTAGCATGATACAAGGAAACAAACACATAGAGCCACTCCATGTGCATTAGCTAGTATCAAGATGAAGAAGCTAGGAGGTGGAGGCATACCACAAGATGCAGGTTTATCAGATTTCCTGAAGAACAAGCTACAGAAGATACCAAGGTAGAATTCCTAGGTAAACCATATATTTAGAGGATCATATCATCATCTCTTGAGTAGGACCTTAGGATATTCCAAGACATTGAGAAGTGAGAGAAGTTATAATACTAATCATAGCCATGCCCATACAAGAATACTAGAGTAGTACTAATCCTAGTTGTTCAAGACAACATTTAATCTTGGAGGTGAGAGACATATTCTATTAATGAAACATAACTAAAACCCTAGACCACATCTGAATTCCAATCCAAGGATCACTTTGGATCGTAAATAGAACCCTGCCATACCTCATGCCTATTTATATTTCAATTCAATGAAGCTTATGCAAAACCCTAAACCCATTCATATGGATCCATTCCACATAAAGTATTATGTCCTAACTTGGGCATCATGGATCACAAGTATAAACCAAGCCATATATACCTAAAGAGTAAATGTCAATTGGTGAGTAGAGTGAAACCAATATTCAATTCTACTTTGATTTCCAAATATCTTGCTTAGTGAACCAAATGAAATAGAATTTTATAAAATAGAATCACTATATAAGCAAGTGGATTAACTATGATGAACATATGATCTACCCTAAGTAGCTAGAATTTGCTAATCAAAATCATTAAGGGATTTCTATTCTCGTGCCCTCAGGTCCTTAGTTGTACTCAGTTTTCCCCAGCTCCTTAGTTTTTCCTCAGTTTTCCCCAAGCCCTTGTTTGAAACCCGCAGAAGGAGCTAAGACGACAGGATTCCCGTTTAGTTGACCGTTCCGTGCTGACGTGTGGGGCCGCGTCGTGTGGGGCTGCATCCCGTGGGGCTGGTAAAAAGGGACCGCGTGGGACAGGACGAGACAGCGTTTGGTTGCACGTGAGCAGGAGCTGGGTTCTGTCTCTCTCGGCCCAAATTGGCATTTTTAAGAGTACCTTTTCCCCCTCTTTCTCTCTGTCTTTTTTCACCTAATTAGTATCAAATCTAGAGAAGCTTGCATTTCTGTCTTTCTTCAATTATTTGTGCCTTTTGGCCCTCGTTGTTTGCCCAATATGGCAGCAAATCTAGCACTCTCTCTGGTCCATATGTATGTAGTTAAATCTAGAAGAAAATCTCCAGGATAATGTACGATAAATTCACACAGTCATATAGTAGAATAGGGATCCCTCCCTAGATAATAAGCTGCATACAGCAGCCAACATAGTAACAGGTTCGAGGTTCTTCACAGCACTATCATACTAACAACATAACAACAAGAGATCCCTAGCTAACAACAAAATAGAGGAGGCAGCAGCAGCACACGTCCAGGACTCCGCCTACCCCATCTGGCTCTGCCCCCACTTGTTGTGGGCACCTTGGGCTTGAGCGGAGGCATGCGCCCGGCGGCGATCTCCACCCGCTGGAAGTTGCGGAGGTGCATGCCGAGCGCCTTGTGCTTGGCGCGGAAGGAGTAGACGTTCACCGTCGTGCCGACCTTGGGGAAGGTCTTGCCGATGTCCTCGGCATGCGTGAGGAGGCAGTTGAAGTCGGTGCCGCCGAGTCTCCTAGTGCAGAAGAGGCACCTGTAGACACCCTTGGCGAAGTAGGAGATGTACTGGCCGACCTGCAGCCTCCACAGCACATGCCGAGTCTTGATGTGCTGGTCCTCCTCGTCGTTGCCAACAACGTTGCCAGACACCTGATCCATATCAAACGGAAACTATGAGTGAATGAGTTGCAACGATGACAAAGTTAGGAAAAACAGAGGCAACCTCAGTTAGAGTGGACACGATTATATATCTACAGGGACGGTGTAAGCGAACCAAAGCTCATGCACAACAGATTTGTACACAGCAATGGTTCGATGAACCCTCCCTGTAAAAATTTGTGTCCAACGATTCATCATAGGCAAACAAACAGATTCAAGATCTGAACTTGAACACATTCCAGATTATTTGAAAAATTAAACGATTGATATCTTTTGATTCATGCATAAAATAACTGATTGAGATCGCATGATTACTTGCATAAATTAACTGATTGAGATCCCATTATACTTGCATAAATTAACCGAACGGCCGAACCCCAAATCTTAAACGAAATCAAGAAGGGATCAAAACAAAATGGAATAATTGGCGCAAATATTAACCCAATACTCATCCATCTACAGATCCATCTACACCAGCAAAAATAGGGTTCAAAAAGGAATGTGGAACAAAAAAGGAAGCAAACCGTAGTTACCTCGTTCCATGGGTCGTCCATGCAGGTGTCGTAGCGGTTCGGGGGCGGGTTGTACGGCACCTTGATGACCCACAAGTATAGGGGATCGCAACAGTCTTCGAGGGAAGTAAAACCCAATTTATTGATTCGACACAAGGGGAGCCAAAGAATATTTGTAAGCCTTAACAGTGGAGTTGTCAATTCAGTTGCACCTGGAAATAGACTTGCTCGCAAGAGTTTATCAGTAGTAACAGTTTTATAGCGATAGCGGTAGTGAAATATCGCGACGGTGTAACAAAGACAGCGGTAGTGATTATAGTAAACGAGCGGGATTAAAATACTGTAGGCACGGGGATGGATGAACGGGCGTTGCATGGATGAGAGAAACTCATGTAACAATTAAGGTAGGGCATTTGCAGATAATAATAAAACGGTATCCAAGTACTAATCAATCAATAGGCATGTGTTCCATATTGAGTCGTACATGCTCGCAATGAGAAACTTGCACAACATCTTTTGTCCTACCAGCCGGTGGCAGCCGGGCCTCTAGGGAATCTACTGGAAATTAAGGTACTCCTTTAATAGAGCACCGGAGCAAAGCATTAACACTCCGTGAACACATGTGATCCTCATATCACCGCCTTCCCCTTCGGTTGTCCCGATTTCTGTCACTTTGGGGCCTCGGGTTCCGGACAACAATACGTGTATACAACTTGCAGGTAAGATCATAAAGCAATGAATATCATCATGAATTGATAACATGTTCAGATCCGAGATCATGGCACTCGGGCCCTAGTGACAAGCATTAAGCATAACAAGTTGCAACAATATCATAAAAGTACCAATTACGGACACTAGGCACTATGCCCTAACAATCTTATGTTATTACATGACCAATCTCATCCAATCCCTACCATCCCCTTCAGCCTACAGCGGGGGAATTACTCACACATGGATGGGGGAAACATGGCTGGTCGATGGAGAGGCGTCGGTGGTGATGATGGCGATGATCTCCTCCAATTCCCCATCCCGGCGGAGTGCCAGAACGGAGTTTCTGGTCCCGAGACGGAGTTTCACGATGGGGGCGGTGTTCTGGATATCTTCTGGCGATTTCGTCTAACCCCCGTGCGTTTTTAGGTCGAAAACTTTAAGTAGTCGGAAGAGAGGTCACCTGGGGCTGCCCGAGGCGCCGCCACCATAGGCTGGCGCGGCCCAGGGCCTGCCGCGCCGCTCGGTGGGGTGGCTGCCTCGTGGCCCCCTCCTTACGGTCTTCGGCTCCGTCCCTCTTCTATGAAAATAGGCCCATTGGAATAAACTCCGGGATTTTCCTGAAAGTTGAGTTTCTGCACAAAAACGAGACACCAGGGCAATTCTGCTGAAAACAGCGTTAGTCCGTGTTAGTTGTATCCAAAATACACAAATTAGAGGCAAAACAATATCAAAAGTGTCCGGGAAGCTAGATACGTTTTGGACGTATCACACCTCTTCATAGGGGTCGAATCCCGACGGGATCTGACCGCCACCAGCGGCAGCCTCCGATGCACCGGCGGTGGCGGCGACGGTCATTGAGGGGACGGCGTCGAAGAGGGAGGCGTCGGGCTTGGAGCCGACGGCGTCGTGGACGATGGGATTCGCATTCTCCTTGTCCATCTCGCCGGCAGAGGAGAGGGAGAGGGAGAGGGTTTTTTGCTTTGGAGAAGATGATGGGACATGAGAGGCGGCGTTGCGTGCGCGAGCGAGAGTGACAGAGATAGTGGGAGGAGGCGTTTATAAAGGCGAGGGGTGGTTAATGCGACCCGCGTCCTACGCGTCCACCGTTGCACGTCTGCACGTCTTCGACTTCTGCAACGCGACACACGTCCAGGATTGCACGTATTCGACTTCTGCACCGCGAACCGCGTCTACGCGTCAACAATTGCACGTCTTCCACTTCTGCACCGCAACACGAGTCCTCGAGGCTAACCCTAGAAATTTAGATATACTCGGGTATACCTCGAGTCTTATACTAGTATTTTTTGTGTGTTCATTTTTCCCCTTGAGTGTTAATACTGGCTAGTGCAATATACTCAGTTTTATCCTCAAGTGGCTGGTCAACAGAGAGTCAACAAATGGATTAACTAGTTAAATGAGTCATTTAATGTGCGAAAAATTCCGAAAATAGTGGCACTTACTCATGGAGTCTTCTTACGCGACCTGCCATGTTGGGAACCATAACAATCATAGATAAATCATTTTTTACCACAAACTGCCACTTCTCAAATCACCTAGTAGCTATGAAGGTGCATGGTTTTCCACAATAAGCCCTTCCCAAAACAGTTTTCCCCAAAACATACTTTGTCTAAATGAGGCCACAATTCTCACACTCAAATTCTCACACTCATGTATATTTGTATTGCAAATGGTTTGAGGTAGGCCAAGATGGGTTTCATTGTACAAAACACGCATTTTCCATTTTTTAAATCTCATATTTGAATCCCTTAGTCTGTTTACTACTCAGGTGCCCTTGGTTTCTTGATACTACTCAGTTTTGCCCTCTCCTTTCACAAATTCTCACAGACGTGCAACATTGCCCTGATTGGTCTAGCCCATGTCACACGGATCGTGCCCATCGACGTTGATCGTATGATCTAACGGGCAGGATAACCCATATCTCTCTCTGATCGGGGCCACCACCCCCTCTCTCTGTCAGCGGTTAGCTTCCACCCTCTAAGTATGCTAAAGGACGGTTTTCTGTATTATTTTTCACGCGCTAAAAATTATAAACTCTTTTAGGCATTACTTTTCACGCAAAAAAATGATAAACCATCACCGATTTGTTGTAGCCATTAATTTTCATGCATGAAATGATAAACAATCACCAATTTATTGTAGCCATTACTTTTCATGCAAAAAATGATAAACCATCACCGATTTCTTGTAGCCATTACTATTCATGGTAAAAATGATAAACGAAACAATCTATCTATCTCTGTATTTGAAGTTTGGGAGGGTTCATCATCTACTTATGTTAACTTTCGAGGTTTTGACCTGAAAATCAAATGGGTATTATAAAGGGAAATAAAAGTTCAAAAAAATGTAAAAATGAAACAATCTACCTATCTTTGTATAGAAGATCATCTGTATGATTTTTGAGGTCATTTAGAGAAGGTAGAAAAAAATCCCTGTTACAAAATCTGGTTTCAGTGAGACCTAACAAAGTTTGGCATACATGTTGCCATACCTATAACAACAAGGAATATCTAAAAGGGAAAGTTTCACAAAATTTGAAATTTAGGGTGAAAATGATGCCATACATTATGCTGTTTTTCGAGGTTTTGACTAAAAATCAAATGGGTATTATAAAGGGAAATAAAAGTTCAAAAAAATGTAAAACCGAAACAATCTACCTATCTTTGTATAGAAGATCATATGTATGAAATTTGAGGTCATTTAGAGAAGGTAGGAAAAAATCACCTTGTTAGAAAAGCTGGTTTCAGTGAGACGAAACGACACGCGCTTAAGCAAAGTGATTTTTTCGAACATCTCCAAATGACCCCAAATTTGACATACATGATGACATACGTGTAACAACAAGGAATATCTAAAAAGTGTCAACAAAGTTTGCCGAACCGTATAGCTCTATCAAAAAGAACCTCACCATGGCGCTAGTATAATTTTTAATTACAAAATTGCGTTACCTAACCTTCAACATGAAACTTGTTTCAAATTCATTTTGGCATACAAAAAACAAATCTCACCTTGATTTGAGCACCACAGCCTCCAAACGATGTCGATGCCGATATCGGCATGGTCAGAACGGCTATGCTCGCCGCCACTGCTAGGTCACCGTCGGGATGCACCCTCAATACCGTCCCCTCATTCGATCACTGACACACCAGAGATACCGCTGAGGCCAATGCCGAACGTACATGCTGATGCCAATGCCGAACATGCATGCACGCCGTTGTGGGCACGACCACGCCGCCCCACTATGTTGGACGCCACAGACCACCGCGAGGTCTTTCCCTTCGCCACCACACTCTCCTAGCACCCATCTATACACGCCAGAAAGGAGAGATACTAGTTTTCTTTACATTCCTCGCGTTCGTGCCCGACATGATCAGTCAAACTTTTGAGGTTGTCGTCGATGTCCTCGACCATTTCTTCTCTTCTTTGCATGGTTAAACACGTCTAGTTCATATCTATCTAATGCGTCTGGTCTCGCCTCATGCGGTTCTTTGTGGACGTCGATCTCATCTCGGCACCCCGTAGGCCACCTCCTCCGTGCCATCGTTGTAGAGCTCCGTTTAAAAATCTAATCCTACATGTGTATTGCCCTTTGTATCAGCGTCATGGCCCCACTTGTCATTCGATATACCGAAGCCCCACTCGTTCGTGTTTTGGTCAGGGATACAGCGATGCTTATGGTCAAACAAAGATGGATGGTCTGACGTGTCTTTTCTGGCTCTACGTGGCCCCACTAATTAGTAGATAATGGTCAACCATCGGGCAATCGGCCGTTACAGCACGTGTGATGGTTTCGGACAAGAGCTTAGGGAAAACTGAGGAAAAACTATGCGGTTGGGGAAAACTGAGCACAACTAAGAACCTGAGGGCACGAAAATAGAAATCCCAATTATTAAAGATAGAGTTTATCAAACCATCTTTTTAAACCCTTAGAAATAATCATCCACATAAAATCATAAACCAATTCCATTCTCTTTATCATTTATTAAACTCTAGCCATAATTAAATTGTATGTAAGTAATCACTATGGTTAAGCACATTAGTTAAATCTAATAATATGTTCACCATGCACTGGTTATAGGTTTCAAATCAATCAAATAGATCTGGCTCCTAAGTTGAAAGGAAATTAAAATAAATACCTAAACCATTTTTATTTTATTCAAGTCTCACAAGATCTCAATTAAATCCTAACCAAACTATTTGTTTAAAATAACAAAACCATGCAGTAAGCATGATTATCAAATTATCTTGATACCCAAATATTTTAGAACCTGCAAAACAAAACCGAATTTGAATTTGAATTCAAACAACAAAATAGAAAACAGAAAATATAAAACATAATTTGAAAAAGGAAAAGAGAGGGAAACTTACCAGACACGCCGCAGCAGCCCACCATAGCAGCCCAACAGCCAGCCCAGGAGCAGTCCAGCCCACATCCAAATACCGTTTCGCGTGCGTCAAGAACCGTGCGAGGAGAATATACTTCGTCGTCGTCTCCGAGCTCGACAGCGCGGCGGAGCCAGTAGGCCACGATCTCGTCGTCGATAAGCATGCCCCGGACGTCGCCAGACACTCAGAACCAAGCCCAACCTCTCTCGCGTCCGAGCCTATCCGCGGACGAGAAGATTTTTGCCAAATAGAATTTTCCAGAGACCCCCACCTCCCGACCATGGCCGTCGCCGTGTCGAGGCCTCAGGGCTTCCCTTGGTCTATAAATAGGTGGAGGGCATCACCGTGCACTCCTTGTTCGCCTCCGCCACTTCAATCTCTATCTCGAACTCTATATCTCTCATTTTCTCCCACTATCTGTCGCCGGAGTCAAAGACGAAGCCGACGAAGGAGGCCACCCCAGCCTCCGGCGCGTGGTCCAGGAGGAGCGCCTGGACTCAAGGAGCATCTGGGAGGAGCCCAGCATCAAGAGAAGCAGTGTGGAGGATCAATTTCATCGTTCCCTTCTGCAGCACATCACCGGGAAATCGCCAATCGCCGTCGTCTCCGTCATCCATCGCCAGAGCCGACGACACCTTGAGCTTCAGCGTAAGATTACGCGTCCATAGACCTCTATCTTGCATTTTCTCGACGTCTGTAGCCTATATTTGCATTTCGGCCGGACCTCGCCGTCGCAGATGAGTTCACCGGCGTTGCTCCGCTGACATTTGGGTGGTCGCGATGACGCTAGTTTGCTCGGCGTCGAATCCTGGTTCTAACGCACTTGACGGCAACGTCTCTGTCGCCCTGTAGCCTCGTCGCCGTTGGTCACCGGCGCTCTCTCCGGTGAGAGTGACGTGGTCATAGACCAGTCAACCCTTGACCAGTCCACGCCAGCGTGGCAGCTGAGCTGGCCACTGGACTCACATGTCTGTGGCCAGAGTTAGATCCAGATCGGTGTATTTAGTATTTTAGATTTATTTTAAAAACCAGTAAATAACTAAAATTTTGCAGAAATAGATAAAATTCATTTTACCTCAGGAAAATATAAATAATACTCCCTCCGTTTCAATCTATAGTGCCTATAGATTTTCTGCATTTATTTCATAATATAAGAGTATATATGTGTTTATTTGCGAAGAACCCCTTCCACCGAGATGAGCTGAATAGCTGGAAATAAGGACTCCACAGCGGGATCGATGGATCGGCAGATCGGGAGTATTTCTGAGATCGTGGTTCGACTCTTTAGGGGGTTTTGTGTTAAAAAATGAGTTGCGCTAATTACCGTGCAGAAAATCTATAGGCACTATAGATTGAAACGGAGGGAGTATATAAAAATGCTCAAAAATAAACTCTATACAAATAAAATATAAAATAAAAATGTGTGTCAAAATAAAAATTCACTTATTTTTAACTTTATTCATTATGCCTTTCCATTTGTTTTAAAAACAATTGGAATTCAATAAATAGTTAAGTTTCAAAAATTAAATTTTAACTATTCAGTATCTAAGTAAAATGTTAAGATTAATTTTATTTATCATAATTGCATTCACTTAAATATTAGTGATAATTCATAAACCCTAATTTGCAAATTACTATTTTCTCTTTTCTTTAAATAATAATAAAGCAAGAAAATACTAAAAGCTAATATTATTTTGGTAATTCAAAACTTGTTTACTTAAACATTCTTTTGTTAACAAGTTATTATTTTAGAACCTAATAATAATTCTAAAACCTAGTTTCTAATTAAACCCTAACTACTAATTATTTTAATTCTTAAACCCTCTAAAAATTAATAACATGTTAAATTTATTATTAACTTTATTTCAAGTACTTAATCACATTAACTCTAGCACTAATTATTAATTTTAGGAGTAATATCACAATTTAGGAACCTAGTTCTAAAATGAGTAGAAACCCAACCTTATTATTTTATGTGATCATTCCACATTAGGATCAACTCTAAAACTCTAGTTATGTATCACATGTGATCATGTGAGATTTACTTTACATATAGAACCCTAATAAGCAACCAATGAATGCATGCTCATGATCCACTAACATAAAACCAATTCAAATGAGATTATCACTTTATGTATTTACTCTTGATTAATACCTATGTGATCCACTAGTGCCACTTAGGGGCAAACCCTAATTTGTTACTCTTATGTTAACACCATTGATCACCATTCTTAGAATCACACCATTGAAATCAACCTTAACCATCATTACCTAGTAGAATCATAGTGATCAATCCTAGCACCAACCTTGTGTAGCAATTCACAACACTTAGCTACTATTTATAGTAGTTCTTGTTCTAATTTAACCTATTCTTCAAAAGTTATTCTTTTGAAGTACAAAGGTCAATCAAACCCTAGAAGCCATAGCTCCTATTTATGATGGCTCTTATTCTTAATTAAACATGTTCTTCAAAAGTTATTCTTTTGAAGTAGGTATCAAGCAACCCATTGAAGCCATAGTTCTTATTTGAAATACTTACTATCTCATAATCAATATGTTCGTCAAATGTTATTCTTTTGAAGTATAATATAAGTAATCATCGACCATGTCCTATTAAACTTAAAACTGACAACTACTCTTAATTTGCTATGCAATCACCATTCTTTTGTGTGTATGATTATTATAATGCATTATATCACTTGTTTATGCTTTAACATCACCAACCCTAATGAGAACCTTGTTTGAGAACCATTCTAAAAGTGCAACACACCCTAAAGAAATCTTTACAACTCATCAAACCTAAATCATCGAGGTTAGGTTACGCTCGGGACGATTGCATCTCATACTATGCATCATAGCATCTTGCCAATTCTTTAAACAATGTCCTTACCGGACAATCATGGTATTTCAGAATTTGGAGTTCTCACGCATCGAAGATTTTGCCTGCATAATCTTGCATTCAAGAAAGGCAAGTTCATCACTTGCTCATGTCATTTGATTATTTTTATCAAACTATATGCAAAGTACTATACTTATCACTCTTGCATTGAAATGCAAAGTATTATTTTATAATTATGAATATGACTATGTGGTGGGCAATGGAACCATGGTATGTGTTGATATGGTGGAGGTTCCATTGCATGGGTACTATCATCTAGGACTAAGTACCAATGCTGTCCAGTGATTCTAGCGCCGTACATATCGCGTTAACCATAAGATCTATAATGGCTCTGGGGAAGTCAGCTGTATCTTTTCCCTCTTGCATATCAATGGACCTGGTGGATCCTGGCTGGGTGTTGGGATAACACTTCAGTAGGTTGGTAAATCCTTTAAAATCCCCATCTGTGTGGATGAGAGGCTCTATCGTCTATGAGGGATTGTCCGACGTACATCGGGGGTAAAGCCGTATGATCGGGAGATGTCTACCGTGGATGTACGGGTGGATAAAAGGGTGGGTATGCAAGGTCGCGGAGAAGGCAGTGATTGGCTTGGATCTTACACCTGGCCCCACACCAAGGAAGTGTGGATGGGAAAGTACACCCGGTTGGTATCAAGGATAAGGTCTCTTATGGGAAAAGTAACGCACCTCTGCAGAGTGTATCAAAATTGTGGCAGTCACTCCCTGTTCCGAGAAGGGAACTACGAACGCGGCAGGAAAGGAACTCCATGAAGTTCTGTTCAACCTGTGAAGACTGACGGGCATAGTTTTCAGAATAAAATAAACCTTTTGAAGAAATGTTTATGAAAACTTGCATTGGCCTATGACTTTACGGTCTATGGCCGTAGCTAGTGCATGATACACCTATTTCCTAATATGAACTTGCTGAGTACGCTCGTACTCATTCCCTCCCATTTGAACCCCCTTCTTAGATCAAGGCACCGAAGGAGGAACTACCGTGGAACTCGAAGACAAAGGAGTCAACTGCAACAAGATGAAGAATCCAACCAAAGAAGTCAATGGAGTCAACTTCTGCATCAGTTAGAGTGAAAAGTTAGACTAGTAATAGAAGGGAACTTTCCCTAATCCTAGCACCTAAGTAGCTAGAATTCTATAGCAAGCCTTGTATCTCTAAAGATTGTGATAGCAATTAGATAGACTACGAGTTGTTCTTGTGGAGCTTTATTTGAAGTTTTACCTCACAGTAAAGTAGGAGGCTGTGTTGATCTTATGTAAACAGTTCGTCTGTACTTCTATAGACATACCTTGGACTCGCATATGTTTCTGTTGTACCACTCTGAGGGATGTAATATGAGTGGAATGGTGTTTCACTTGTGTTATGTCAACGACGTGCGTACTACACCATGCAGTGGTATGCTATGTCACCACAGTTTCCTTCGGCTGAGGACTTGCAGCGAGTTGATGGATTTCAGATGGGTGTTCCGGCTCACAAGGCAACAACCTCGGTCTCAGTTTGGGAGCCTCAGGACATTCAACACAAATCTGAGTTGAAGCCTATGTGGGTTCACGTGGAGGGGGTACCTTATACGGTGAGACACTTCCATGGTTTATGGGTGGTCGCGTGTCTTCTTGGTGTTCCACTAGATGTTGATCTTGTCACTTTGAGTAGTCGTGGTGTTGTGCGTATTTCATGGCTATGGTAAATCCGAAGGCGCTGGAGGGACAGGTGGATGACACTGGACCATTTTTGTCGTGGCATGTGCTGTCAAGCTGAAGCTCTTTGGTTTTGTGTTCCGGCGTGAGCTGGCGGACTTTGTTGCGGATCTGTCTTTCACTCCTTTCTTCTGGAGGCGGAAGGGAGATGATTTGGATGAGGAGGACTTGGGTAATGATAAGGATCACGACATCTCTGGCCCATCTGGAGCACCTGTGACTGAAGCTTCTAATATGGAGGTGGACGCATCTATGCCCTCTTCCTCGTCAAGTCAAGGAAAGTCGGTGGCGGTTTCTACTGTCTTATGCCCGGTCATCACTCCATATAATGCTAATCCGAGGAATCCGAGAGGCATGGAGATTGTTGAGCGGGTCCGTAGGTTATTGTAAGGGTATTTTACCCTTATCCATTATTTTGGTAACAATGACACCGTGCTAGAGTATTTGGCCTAATACATGTTTGAAAGGATAATCCCAGGTATTAGCCAAAGAGGCATAAATGGTGTATCAAAGGAACAAGAAGGCTAAAGGAGACCCCCCCCCCACTTCGACAACAATCAAAAAGGGGTCTACAGCATCCAGTCGGTCAGAGGCCCGGTTGGACGGGCCCATGCGCCGGCCGGTTCCGGTCTGCCGCCCGGTCGACCGGGCGCACGGCCGGGCGCTCCGGCGCCAACCGGCCCCTATGCTGATGCCTTCCGGGAGACGTACTGGAAGACACGGAGATGCCCCTGGTCGGGGTCCGGTCTGCCGCCCGGTTTGGACCGGCGGGTCCGGTCCCTGGCCCGGTCCGACCGGGCTCTCAACCGGGCACCCCGGCGCCAACCGGGCTCGGCGCTGATGCCAACCGAAGGGAGTACTGCATGACGCTTCGAGGCTCCGATCGAGGTCCGGTCTGCCGCCCGGTTTGGACCGGCGGGTCCGGTCCCTGGCCCGGTCCGACCGGGCGCTGCGCCCGACGCTCCGGTCTGTGGTCCGGTTGACCAGGAATCTCGGGAGAAAGCTGAGTTGGCAAGTGAGCAACGGCCAGATTTCAAGAAACACTATAAATACCCCTTCTCCTACCTAAAGGGGTAGGAACTACACTATAAGCTGTTCTTGAGCTCTCTCTCATACTCCATTGCTAGAAACACCAAAAACCTCAGATCTACCTTCTCCTCCACCCAAACTCAAATCCCTCCGGGGAAACGATAGAGGAGGACCCGATCTACTGTTCTACCAAGCCAAATCTCATCCCCCTTGTATTCATCAAGAAGCTTGCTATCTAGGGTTCCTTGGAAACCCTAGGTGGGCAAGAGTGGTCTGGAAGCATCCGGGTTGTGGATTTTCTCCTGACAAGGTTGTGAAGGTTTGGAGGCTACCTCAAAGTCTACCACAAGTGAGTGAGCTATTCCTTCGTGGGATAGGCTCCGGAGAATAGGGTGAGCCTTCGTGGCGTGGGGAATCCTTCGTGGGACCTCCACCCCTCCAAATGTGACATACTTTCTTGCAAAGGAAGGGAACACGGGAATACATCCTCGTCTCCACGTGCTATCGGTTATCTCTAACCGAACTCCTTACTTGTGATATAACTGCCTGTGAGAGCCTTCGTGCTTGAGTTACTTGTGTCCTCATATATGTTGTTTCACCTAGTTTGCATTAGGCTCATCTTTATATTCCGCAAAGCCTAATATTGCAAAGAAAGAATTAAAATCTGTAGAAACCTATTCACCCCCTCTAGGTTTACCATCTCTGAACTTTCAATTGGTATCGAGCCTCGGACTCTTATTAAGGGCTTCACTGCATTAAGAGTGAGATGGAAAAACTATTCGAGGGTCTAGATGAAGACTCTAACCTTTCGGTTAGAGAAATGAAATCTAGATTCTTGGCATATGATGCCGAGAAAAAGAAAAAGGAGGATGACCTACAAAGCCAAATGGCACGGATGACTGCCATGCTTAAGAACTTGACTAGTGGGACTCCTAGTGGGGTTTCGGCCTCTCAAGGATGTTTCCATGAAGTCAACCATGACTATCCCAAAAACACTTCACCCATGCCTCATATAAACCATAGTGGGAATGTTCCCCATTTTGATGGAACTCACTTTCCTTTTTGGAAATCTGCTATGGAATCTCATATTCGCAGCTGCAGTGTGGAGTTATGGGAGATCATTATTCATGGATACCGGGAGCCACATGATCCCGCTCGGTTGACCTCCACTGAATTCTACAACCGTCAACTCAATGCCTCCACACGTGACAAGATTAGGAGTGGCATCAACCGCAAGCACCTTGATCAAGTCAATGACATTGACTCCGCTAAAGAGTTGTGGGATCAGATCGTAGTACTCCAAGAGGGAACCGATTTGATCCAATCAGCTCTTTATGAGTCTGCAAAGCAAGAGGCCACCATGTTCATGATAAGAGAAGGAGAATCCGTGGCCGATGCCTATGCAAGGCTTGGTGCTCTTAGAGTGAGGGTCAAGGGACTTGGAGTTGAGAAGTACAATGACGGCTTCGAGATGAATGAAGCATTCATAAAGTCCAAGGTCATTGCTATGATTGCAGTCAAGCAAGAAGACACCAACCTTGCACTCAACTTGCAAATCATTACCAAGAGTGCTGATCTGAACTCCGATGATCTAGTCTCCTATGTGGCAGCCAATGAAAACATGGCCAAGACAGGAAAAAGGCTCATGGCGATGAACCGTGTTGATGAAACCTCACGCAACCATGAAGCGTCACACAACCTTGCTCTCAAAGCTAGAGATGACCATAGAAGATAAGAAGACTATGAAATTGAAGAAGATGAAGAGATGACTTCAACTAGTGACATTGCTACCGACTTTGCTTTCTTTGCCAAGAAGTACAAGGCAAAGTTTCCAATGCTCCTCAATGACAAGAAGAAGAAGAGAACCTGCTACAACTGTGATGAAGATAGCCACTTTGCAAATGAGTGCCCTTATGAGAAAAGGGTAGACAAGCCATAGTTCATCAAAGGGGTCAAGCCAAGATTGAATCCAAACCCAATCAACGGTCGATACAAGAAGAACAAGGGAAGAGCCTTTGTTGGGGCCGAGTACTTGTCCGATGAAGAAGAGGAAGATGAGGAGAAGGAGGCCGGAGTGGACGGTTTGGCTTTCTCCAAGCCTGGGCCACTCTTCACATATGACTACTCCAAGGATTACTCCACGGAGAATGATGTTGGTTCGTCCTTCATGGCAAGAATAACGCAAGATGACGACTCCGATGAATCTCCCTCCTCTACAATCGTTGGCTCTTGTCTTATGGCAAGAGAAACCAAGGTAATGGAATCCCCACCTTCTCTATCTAGTGTTCTTGATGATGAGACTGGAAATCAAGAAGAATTAATTGTGCTTAGGGAACTTTACAATGTTAGATGCACCCTTCGTGGTGAAGCTCTTGTCAAGTTTGATTTCTTGATGGACTCTCTCAAAGAAAAGGATGAGTCCATTGAAGAATTAGAATATCATTTGAATGAAAAAGAACGGAGATTCAATCTCCTAAGACAAGAGCTAAAAACCGAAAGGTGCATATCTCAAGGCCTTAAGCAACAAATTGAAACTTATGAACTTGATAAAGTTAAGGACCTAGAAACTATTGTAAGGGCTCAATCATTGACCCAAGAGCTCAATGCCTCAAAGAAGGAGCTTGAAGTTTCTCATGCTTATCTCAGTAGGGATCTTGACCACCTTGAAAGAGCTAACAAGCTTGTTAAGGATGAGCTCAAGAAACTTGGAGAGAACCATGACCTACTCCAAGAAACCTACAAAAAGCCTCTTGGATCAATGAAGGATCCCATTGTTGTTGAAAAGCTTGCTAGTTCCTCCACCTCTTTTACTAGTGAGCATGCTAAGCTTGTTGAGGAACATGTTCGTTTACAAGAGGAACTATCTTTGCATGTTGAGACCAATGCATATCTTGAATCTTTGGTGACCAAATATGGTCTTGACTATCATCCTAATGAATCTTCTTGTGAGCAAGCAACTATTCTTGAGGAAAATGTTAGGTTAACAAAGGAACTTGCAAGGTTCAACACCGCCAAGAATAAGATGGGATTGGATGACCTTTTGAGTAAGCAAAGGTCAAACAATCAAAAGTTTGGACTTGGATATGTTTCCAAGTCCCACAAGAAGAAGAACTACAAGAAGGAGAAGCCCGCTCAAGAAAAGAACAAGAAGGTCACTAATGATGGCAAAGCCTCAAAGGGCAAATCCACTAGTGGTGACCGCACGGGGCCAAACAATCACTATGCTTTATTTGTTGATTATTATGGTGATGTTTATGCTAACTATGTTGGCCCTCGTAATGGCTATGCTTATAGAGAGTACTCAATTTGGGTACCAAAAGATATTGTTGCCATTGCAAAGGAACCCATTAATCGATGGGTTCCTAAATCCTCTACTTGATTTTGTAGGGGTATTCCTCCAGTGGTCCAAAATGGGTATTTGATAGTGGATGCACTAATCATATGACCGGAGGAAGAGGTGTGCTTGATCAATTTATTGAAGATATCAACAAGAAGTCAAGCATAACCTTTGGTGACAACTCAAAGGGAAAGGTACTTGGGTATGGCAAGGCGGCAATCTCTAAGGACTTGTGCCTTGAGACGGTCATGCTTGTTGAATCCCTTGGCTATAACTTACTTTCTATATATCATCTTGCCGATGCCGGTTACAATTCATATTTTACTAATTATTGTGTGAAAGTCTTTATGAGTGACAATCTCAAATTGGTCCTTGTTGGATATGTGGAGAACAACCTTTACGTGGTTGACCTCTCGAAAGAGAGCCCCTCTCCCTCCACATGTCTAATGGCGGCCAAGCATGACGAAGGTTGGTTGTGGCATCGCCGCCTTGGTCATGTCAACATGAGAAATCTTAAACAACTCCTAAAGGGTGAGAACATTGTTGGTTTGAGAAAGATCGTGTATGCAGTGCATGTGTAGCCGGAAAACAACTCAAGAAGAGTCATCCTATCAAGAGCATCGTCACCACATCTAGGCCTTTGGAGCTCCTTCATTTGGATCTCTTTTGGCCATCACATTATGATACTCTTGGTGGAAGAAAGTATGGACTTGTCATTGTTGATGATTACTCAAGATACTCTTGGGTCTTTCTTCTTAATTCTAAGGATGAGACCCATAGAGAGTTCATCACCTTCGCCAAGAAAGCTCAACGGATGTATGAACGACAATGGCACCGAGTTCAAGAACTACACCATGCAAGAGTTTGTTGATGATGAGGGCATCAAGCATGAGTTTTCGGCGCCATACACCCCTCAACAAAATGGTGTTGTTGAAAGGAAGAACCGGACTATCATTGAGATGGCAAGAACCATGTAGAGTGAATTCAACTCACCCCACAACTTTTGGGGAGAAGCCATCTCTACGGCTGTCCACTACTCCAACCGGCTCTTCCTCCGCCCCTCCATAACAAAACTCCATACGAGCTTCTCACGGGTAACAAGCCTAATGTCATGTACATTCGTGTCTTTGGATGCAAATGTCTTGTTAAGAACAACAAAGGGAAGCTCGGTAAATTTGAAACTAGAACCATTGAGGGCACATTTGTTGGATATGCGGAGAACTCCCACGCCTATTGATACGTCTCAAACGTATCTATAATTTCTTATGTTCCATGCTACTTTTATGATGATACTCACATGTTTTATACACATTATATGTCATATTTATGCGTTTTCCGGAACTAACCTATTGACGAGATGCCGAAGGGCTGATTCTTGTTTTCTGCTTGTTTTTGGTTTCAGAAATCCTAGTAAGGAAATATTCTCGGAATTGGACGAAATCAACGCCTAGGATCTTATAATTGCACGAAGCTTCCAGAACACCCGAGAGCCGCCAGAGGAGAGCCACAGGGGGCCCACACATGGGGCTGGCGCGGCCAGGCTAGGGCCCGCGCCCCCCTATTGTGTCACCGCCTCGTCAACCCTCCGACTCCGCCTCTTCGCCTATTTAAGGGTCCCTGACCTAAAACTTCGATACGGAAAAGCCACGGTACGAGAAACCTTCCAGACCCACCGCCATCGCGAAGCCAAGATCTGGGGGACAGGAGTCTCTGTTCCGGCACGCCGCCGGGACGGGGAAGTGCCCCCGGAAGGCATCTCCATTGACACCACCGCCATCTTCATCAACGTTGCTGTCTCCCATGAGGAGAGAGTAGTTCTCCTTCGAGGCTAAGGGCTGTACCGGTAGCTATGTGGTTAATCTCTCTCCTATGTACTTCAACACAATGATCTCATGAGCTGCCTTACATGATTGAGGTTCATATGAGTTTTGTATCACTATTCATCTATGTGTTACTCTAGTGATGTTATTAAAGTATTTTATTCCTCCTCCATGGTGTAACGGTAACAGTGTGTGCATCATGTAGTACTTGGCGTAGTTTATGATTGTGATCTCTTGTAGATTATGAAGTTAATTATTGCTATGATAGTATTGATGCGATCTATTCCTCCTTCATAGTGTGATGGTGTAATTGCAATGATCTATCATGCACTCTAAGGTTATTTAAATATGAATATCGAATGTTGTGGAGCTTGTTAACTCCGGCATTGAGGTGCTCTTGTAGCCCTACACAATTAGTGGTGTTCATCATCCAACAAAAGAGTGTAGAGTAGTTTTATTATGTGATCAATGTTGAGAGTGTCCACTAGTGAAAGTATGATCCCTAGGCCTTGTTTCTAAGCATCGAAACTCCGTTTATTTCTTGTTACTGTTGCATGCTTACTCGCTGCCATATTTTATTCAGATTGTTATCACCACTCATATACATCCATACTACTTGTATTTCACTATCTCTTCGCCGAACTAGTGCACCTATACATCTGACAAGTGTATTAGGTGTGTTGGGGACACAAGAGACTTCTTGTATCGTGATTGCGAGCTTGCTTGAGAGGAATATCTTTGTCCTCTTCCTCCCTGAGTTCGATAAACCTTGGGTGATCCACTTAAGGGAAACTTGCTGCTGTTCTACAAACCTCTGCTCTTGGAGGCCCAACACTGTCTACAAGAATAGAAGCACCCGTAGACATCACCTATAGATACTACAACAAGACAACTGGGGCTATTGCAGTATCTTGTGACGTGGTGTTCTTGGAGGATAATGGCTCCCAAGTGGAGCAAGTTGTTCCATGTGTTGCAGGTAATGATGATCCTTCTAATGCCATCAAGATTATGGGCATTGGACACATCCGGCCCACAGAAGTTCATACTGATGATCGAAGTGATGAAGTAGAAGTATCAAGCACGGCTCAAGTGGAGCCTAGTTCAACTCAAGCCGAACCATCAAGTGCAACTCAAGAACCATCCTCCACTCAAGATGAGCCACATTCCGAAGAACAAGAAGAAAGTCCTCATTCCACTGAGAAAGACCATGATGATGATCAAGAGACATCCTCAACTCATGATCAAGCTCAAGTGGTCCCTCATGATCAAGTTCTAGCAAGAGATGAGTTCATTGATCATGAAGGAATCATTCGGAAGATCAAGGCCGCTACAAGGGCAAGTGACATGAAAGTAGATCAAGTCCTCGGTAGCATCTCAAAAGGAGTGGTAACTCGTAGACACCATGCATTACTTATCACTTATTGTCAACACCATACTTTTGTTTCTAGTTTTGAACCACTCAAGGTACATGAAGCCTTGGTTGATCCGGATTGGGTAATTGCCATGCAAAAAGAATTGGAGTGTTTCACTCGTAATAAAGTATGGTCTCTAGTTGAGAGACCCAAGGATCATCGCATCAATGTTATTGGGACCAAATGGGTATTCAAGAACAAGCAAGATGAGAATGGCATTGTGATACGTCTCCAACGTATCGATAATTTCTTGTGTTCCATGCCACATTATTGATGTTATCTACATGTTTTATGCACACTTTATGTCATATTCGTGCATTTTCTGGAACTAACCTATTAACAAGATGCCGAAGTGCCGATTCTTTGTTTTCTGCTGTTTTTGGTTTCAGAAATCCTAGTAAAGAAATATTCTCGGAATTGGACGAAATAAAAGCCCAGAGGCCTATTTTCTCACGAAGCTTCCAGAAGTCCGAAGGAGAGACGAAGAGGGGCCACGGGGGAGCCAAACCCTAGGGGGGCGCGGCCCCCTTGGCCGCGCCGGCCTGTGGTGTGGGCCCCACTGTGCCGCCTCTTGACCTGCCCTTCCGCCTACAAATAGCCTCCGTGACGAAACCCCCAGTACCGAGAGCCACGATACGGAAAACATTGCTGAGACGCCGTCGCCGCCGATCCCATCTCGGGGGATCCTGGAGATCGCCTCCGGCACCCTGCCGGAGAGGGGATTCATCTCCCGGAGGACTCTACACCGCCATGGTCGCCTCGGAGTGATGAGTGAGTAGTCTACCCCTGGACTATGGGTCCATAGCAGTAGCTAGATGGTTGTCTTCTCCCCATTGTGCTATCATTGTCGGATCTTGTGAGCTGCCTATCATGATCAAGATCATCTATATGTAATTCTATATGTTGCGTTTGTTGGGATCCGATGAATAGAGAATACTTGTTATGTTGATTATCAAAGTTATGCTTATGTGTTGTTTATGATCTTGCATGCTCTCCGTTATTAGTAGATGCTCTGGCCAAGTAGATGCTTTTAACTCCAAGAGGGAGTACTTATGCTCGATAGTGGGTTCATGCCTGCATTGACACCAGGACGAGTGACGAGAAAGTTCTAAGGTTGTGTTGTCTTTGTTGCCACTAGGGATAAAACATTGATGCTATGTCTAAGGATGTAGTTGTTGATTACATTACGCACCATACTTAATGCAATTGTCTGTTGTTTTGCAACTTAATACTTGGAGGGGTTCGGATGATAACCTGAAGGTGGACTTTTTAGGCATAGATGCGGTTGGATGGCGGTCTATGTACTTTGTCGTAATGCCCAATTAAATCTCACTATACTCATCATGATATGTATGTGCATTGTCATGCTCTCTTTATTTGTCAATTGCCCAAGCTGTAATTTGTTCACCCAACATGCTTGTTCGTCTTATGGGAGAGACACCTCTAGTGAGCTGTGGACCCCGGTCCAATTCTCTTTCTTGAAATACAATCTACTGCAATACTTGTTTCTACTGTTTTCTCTCGCAAACAATCATCTTCCACACAATACGGTTAATCCTTTGTTACGGCAAGCCGGTGAGATTGACAACCTCAACTGTTTCGTTGGGGCAAAGTAGCTTGGTTGTGTTGTGCGGGTTCCACGTTGGCGCCGGAATCTCCGGTGTTGCGCCGCACTACATCCCGCCGCCATCAACCTTCAACGTGCTTCTTGGCTCCTCCTGGTTCGATAAACCTTGGTTTCTTTACGAGGGAAAACTTGCTGCTGTGCGCATCATACCTTCCTCTTGGGGTTGCCCAACGAACGTGTGAAATACACGCCATCAAGCTCTTTTACGGCGCCGTTGCCGGTGAGATCAAGACACGCTGCAAGGGAGTCTCCACTTCTCAATCTCTTTACTTTGTTTTTGTCTTGCTTTATTTTATTTACTACTTTGTTTGCTGCACTAAATCAAAATACAAAAAAATTAGTTGCTAGTTCTACTTTATTTGCTATCTTGTTTGCTATATCGAAAACACAAAAAAATTAGTTTACTTGCATTTACTTTATCTAGTTTGCTTTATTTACTATTGCTAAAATGGCCAACGCTGAAAATACTAAGTTGTGTGACTTCACAACCACAAATAATAATGATTTCTTATGCACACCTATTGCTCCACCTGCTACTACGGCAGAATTCTTTGAAATTAAACACTGCTTTCTTGAATCTTGTCATGAACCATCAATTTTACTGGTGTTAGTTCGATGATGCTGCTGCCCATCTCAATAACTTTGTTGAACTATGTGAAATGCAAAAATATAAAGATGTAGATGGTGATATTATTAAACTAAAATTGTTCCCTTTCTCATTAAGAGGAAGAGCTAAAGATTGGTTGCTATCTCTGCCTAAGAATAGTATTGATTCATGGACTAAATGCAAGGATGCTTTTATTGGTAGATATTATCCCCCTGCTAAAATTATATCTTTGAGGAGTAGCATAATGAATTTTAAACAATTAGATACTGAACATGTTGCTCAAGCTTGGGAAAGAATGAAATCTATGGTTAAAAATTGCCCAACCCATGGACTGACTACTTGGATGATCATCCAAACCTTCTATGCGGGACTAAATTTTTCTTCGCGGAATTTATTGGATTCAGCTGCTGGAGGTACCTTTATGTCCATCACATTGGGGGCGGCTACAAAACTTCTTGATGATATGATGATAAATTACTCTGAATGGCACACGGAAAGAGCCCCACAAGGTAAGAAGGTAAATTCAGTTGAAGAATCCTCCTCCTTGAGTGATAAAATTGATGCTATTATGTCTATGCTTGCGAATGATAGGACTAATGTTGATCCTAATAATGTTCAGTTAGCTTCATTGGTTGCACAAGAAGAACATGTTGATGTAAACTTCATTAAAAATAATAATTTCAACAACAATGCTTATCGGAACAATTCTAGTAATAACTATAGGCCATATCCTTATAATAATGGTAACGGTTATGCTAATTCTTATGGGAATTCTTACAACAATAATAGGAATTCACCCCCTGGACTTGAAGCCATGCTTAAAGAATTTATTAGTACACAAACTGCCTTTAACAAATCTGTTGAGGAAAAGCTCAATAAAATTGATATTCTTGTTTCTAGAGTTGATAGTCTTGCCTCTCGATGTTGATCTTTTGAAATCGAAAGTTATGCCTAATAGGGACATTGAAAATAAAATTGTTACTACAGCAAATGCCATCCAAGTTAGAATTAATGAGAATATAAGATTAATGGCTGAGCTGCGTGCTAGGTGGGATAGAGAAGAAAATGAAAAACTAGCTAAAGAGAAAAATATAGCTAAAGTTTGGACTATTACCACCACTAGTAATGATAATGCTACACATGTTGCTGCACCTCCTACTCATACTAATAAAAGAATTGGTGTTAGCAATGTTTCCACTTCTAATGCAAAGCGCAAAAGCTGCACTGAAGCTGCTAAAGCTGCTGAAGCGCTTGCGATAAAGGCTGCTGAAATTTTTTCCAACATTGGGGATGATGATCCCATTGCTTTAGATTATAATGGTTTGAATTTTGATGATTGCCACATCTCTGAAGTTATAAAGTTCTTGCAAAAACTTGCTAAAAGTCCTAATGCTAGTGCTATAAATTTG
>NC_061508.1:245919486-245942698 GCF_022539505.1 Lolium rigidum | reverse complement strand
CGACGTATCGATAATTTCTTATGTTCCATGCCACATTATTGATGATACTCACATGTTTTATACACATTATATGTCATATTTATGCGTTTTCCGGAACTAACCTATTGACGAGATGCCGAAGGGCCAGTTGTTGTTTTCTGCTGTTTTTGGTTCCAGAAATCCTAGTAAGGAAATATTCTCGGAATCGGACGAAATCAACGCCCAGCATCCTATTTTTCCACGAAGCTTCCGAGAACACCGAGAGCCGCGGAGGAGGCCTGTGGGCCCCGGATGATGGCCGGCGCGGCCGGGGGTGGGCCGCGCCCCCTGTTGTGTCGTCGCCTCGTCGACCCTCCGGCTCCGCCTCTTCGCCTATATAAAGGTCCACGACCTAAATCTTCGATACGGAAAAGCCACGGTACGAGAAACCTTCCAGAGCCGCCGCCATCGCGAAGCCAAGATCCGGGGACGGGAGTCTCGTTCCGGCACGCCGCCGGGATGGGGAAGTGCCCCGGAAGGCTCCTCCATCGACACCACCGCCATCTTCATCAACGTTGCTTGTCTCCCATGAGGAGGAGTAGTTCTCCATCGAGGCTAAGGGCTGTACGGTAGCTATGTGGTTCATCTCTCTCCTATGTACTTCAATACAATAATCTCATGAGCTGCCTTACATGATTGAGATTCATATGATGATGCTTGTAATCTAGATGTCATTATGCTAGTCAAGTGGGTTTTACTTATGTGATCGCCGGAGACTCCTTGTCCCACGTGTGTAAAGGTGACAGTGTGTGCACCATGTGGGTCTCTTAGGCTATATTTCACGAGAATACTTATTCATCTGTTATGAATGGCATAGTGAAGTGCTTATTTATATCTCTTTATGATTGCAATGTGTTCTGTATCACAATTTATCTGTGTGCTACTCTAGTGATGTTATTAAAGTAGTTTATTCCTCAAGCACGGTGTAATGGTGACAGTGTGTGCATCGTGTAGTACTTGACGTAGGCTATGATTGTGATCTCTTGTAGATTATGAAGTTAACTATTGCTATGATGGTATTGATGTGATCTATGGCTCCTTTCGTAGCGTGAAGGTGACAGTGTGCATGCTATGTTAGTACTTGGTTTGGTTATGTTGATCTGTCATGCACTCTAAGGTTATTTAAACATGAACATCGAATATTGTGGAGCTTGTTAACTCCGGCATTGAGGGTTCGTGTAATCCTACACGATTAGTGGTGTTCATCACCCAACAAGAGAGTGTAGAGACTAGCATCTATCTATTTATTCTGTTATGTGATCAATGTTGAGAGTGTCCACTAGTGAAAGTATGATCCCTAGGCCTTGTTCCTAAATACTCGCTATCGTTGCTTATTTCTTGTTTTTCTGCATCTCTACCGTCAGCAATATTACCACCATCAACCACACGCCGGTCCTGGGCAAAGCACTTTTACGAGTGCCGTTACTACTGCTCATACTTATTCATACCACCTGTATTTCACTATCTCTTCGCTCGAACTAGTGCACCTATTAGGTGTGTTGGGGACACAAGAGACTTCTTTCTTTGTGGTTGCAGGGTTGCATGAGAGGGATATCTTTGACCTCTTCCTCCCTGAGTTCGATAAACCTTGGGTGATCCACTTAAGGGAAACTTGCTGCTGTTCTACAAACCTCTGCTCTTGGAGGCCCAACACTGTCTACAAGAATAGAAGCACCCGTAGACATCAAAAGCTCATAAGGAATGGCGCTAATACTTGCACCAATGTCACATAAACCATAATAACAATGATCACCAATTCTAACAGAGAGCATAGGAACACTGGCTTTCCTAGACTTATTAGGATGCGAAACAATATTAGAAGCATCTTCACAGAAAATAATATGACCATCTTCTACATTTTCAGTCACAAGATCTTTAACTATTGCAACAACACTTTCAACCTTAATTTGTTCTTCAGATTCTATAGGTTTCTTTGCACTTTTATTAACCGCACTAGATATAACAGAATACTCCTTCATTTTAGCAGGGAATGGAGTTTTTTCAATATAAGCTTCAGGAAGAATATGATCAACAGTTTCAATTATAGCACATTTATTTATAGATGGATCAATTTTATCTTTATAAGGTTCATGATACTTATCAAAATTCTTCCTAGGCAATTCAAAGTGAGATGCAAAAGCTTTATAAAAATTTGCAACGACTTGAGAATCAAGACCATAAGTAGCACTCATATTACGAAATTTATCGGTATCCATAAAAACTTCAATGCATTTATAATCATAGTTTATACCGACTCTCTATCCTTGTCGTTCTCCCATCCTTCGGTATTCTCTTGGATCCGATCAAGAAGGTCCCTTTTAAACTCTTCTTTGTTGCGTGTAAATGATCCGAGAACAAGAAGTATCCAGCAAAGTCTTATCTTGAAAAGACAATCTTGCATAGAAATTATCAATAATAATATTACCAGGAAGCTCATGAATGGGGCATTTGAGAATTAAAGACTTCAATCTCCCCCAAGCTTGGGCAATACTTTCTCCATCATGAGGCCAGAAATTATATATGCGGTTCCGATCTTTGTGAATTTCACTTGGAGGATAGAATTTAGAATAAAATAAAGGCACAATATCCTCCCAATCAAGAGAATCCCTATTGTTCAGCAATTTATACCGGTGCGCTGCTTTACCAGACAGCGATATAGAGAATAGTTTCTTCCTAACTTCATCCATAGCAATACCTGCACATTTGAATAACCCGCATAATTCATGTAAAAACAGTAAATGATCACCGGGATGGACAGTTCCATCCCCTTCATAGCGGTTATCCACAACACGTTCAATAATTTTCATAGGTATTTTGTATGGAACCTCTTTCTCACCTGGCGCCTCATCCACTACCTTTGCAGTAGTAGTAGATTTCCCAAAGAGGAATTCAAGAGAAGACCTCTCCATAATGAATTATAGCAGCAGGCAAAAATAAAAACAGCACGAACAGTAAAAGTTTCCGTTACCAATTCCACTTACCAATATCACTTCACTCCCCGGCAACGGCGCCAGAAAATAGTCTTGATGACCCACAAGTATAGGGGGTGTATCGTAGTACTTTCGATAAATAAGAGTGTCGAACCCAACGAGAAGCAGAAGGTGTTGACAAGCAGTTTTGATGAAGGATTCACTGTAAATGCTCACAGACAAGTATTCGGGGGTTTTGATATAGCGGATGAATAAAGTACAAGTAAGTAAAGTGCGAGAGAAATAATTGCAGCGAGTGGCCCAATCCTTTTTAGCACAAAGGACAAGCCGGTTTGTTTACTTATAATGACCAAACGTTCTTGAGGACACACGGAATTTAGTCTAGTGCTTTCGCTTCATATAGCTGATTAATCTTCATTGTTTTGATAAGTGTTGTGTGGGTGAACCTATGATAATGCACCACCCTTCCTAGGATTAATACATACTTGTGATTATACCCCTTGCAAGCATCCGCAACTACAAGAAAGTAATTAAGATAAATCTAACCACAGCCTTAAACTCTGAGATCCTGCTATCCCTCCTGCATCGATATACCAATGGGGGTTTAGGTTTCTATCACTCCGGCAACCCCGCAATTGGCAAACGAATACAACATGCATTCCCCTAGGCCCATAAATGGTGAAGTGTCATGTAGTCGACGTTCACACGACACCACTAGAAGAATAACACCACAACTTAAATATCACAACATTGAATACTAACCAACATAATTCACTACTAACATTTAGACTTCACCCATGTCCTCAAGAACTAAACGAACTATTCACGAGACATCATATGGAACATGATCAGAGGTGATATGATGATGAATAACAATCTGAACATAAATCTTGGTTCAATAGTTTCACTCAATAGCATCAATAACAAGTAGAAATCAACACTGGGAGAGTTTCCCCTATCAAACAATCAAGATCAAACCCTAATTGTTCCACGCTGACGAGGTGCAGCGGTGGAGATGGCGGTGATGATGATGATGATGGAGATGATGTCCAGCTCGATGACGGTGACGATGGCGTCGATTTCCCCCTCCAGGAGGGAATTTCCCCGGCAGATTTCAGCCTGCCGGAGAGCTCTTCTCTCTGTGGTGTTCTCCGCCCCGCAGAGGCGGCTGTGACTCTTCGCGACTATCCTCTGGGGCTTAGGTTTTCGGGACGAAGACGTACGCGAAGAAAAGGAGGCGAGAGGGGCTGTGGGCCCCCTCCTCACAAGGCGGCGCGGCCAGGCCTTGGGCCGCGCCGGCCTATGAGGTGGGCCCACCTCGGGTCCCCTCGGCTCCCCCTTCTGGCTCCCTTCGTCTTCTGGAAAAATAGGATTTTTCATATAATTTCCGTCAACTATTGATCTTCCGAAATATTGCATTCTGACGGCGCTTTTTCCAGCAGAATCCTGACTCCGGTGCGCGATCCTCCAATAATCATGAAACGAGCAAAATAGATGAAATAACATAAGTATCATCTCCAAATATGAAATATATCAATGAATAACAGCAAATTATGATACAAAATAGTGATGCAAAATGGACGTATCAGTTACCTGCTCAGCGGTAAGAGTGTCCAACTCCTTAGTGTACCGCCTGTACATGATCTTTGGATCGCTCGTCATCTCCGAGACATTGTCCCAATGATATGCCCAAGTCGGCTCCCGATCAAGGCTCTCATGGTGATGAGGCCATGGCCTCTCGTTGAGTGTCCTAGGCCGCTGATACGTCTCCAACGTATCGATAATTTCTTGTGTTCCATGCCACATTATTGATGTTATCTACATGTTATATGCACACTTTATGTCATACTAGAACATTGAAGCGCGCGTTGCCGCGCCCGTCCAAAATATGAGTGAAAGCACTTGAGAAAAAACGGGTCATTGCAAATACTGGAGAAATTTGATAGCTTCATTAATTTAAAGCGGGATTTGTTTCAAGCCTTCCATCTAATAAAAATATTGGAGAAACATGGAATGTAGGTGTCATATTTTAGTCTAGCATGCAAAGATTTTACAAGCGGCGATTAAACAGATCACACAGATGCTGCATACAGCTGCGCATAGTGTTTACAAGTATTGTTCACACTGAAAGTATGATGACAATCTCGTAAAATCGGCCTACAGTTTCTGATTTCATTCACTAATTAAGAAAGACTAACAAACAAGCGAAATTGCATGGGTGAACCTGGGAGCAAGCGCACCCTATATGGAAAAAAATATAATAATTCAGAAAAAGGTCAAAAAAAAATCAAATGTTTTTGGGAATCAAAGATGATCATGTATTGTACTCGTATACGAAAGATTCACCATGGAATAACTTCTCTTGTTTCCTGGGTGAAAAAAACAGACTTGAAGGTCCTATATTAAAGTACTATTCACGCTATATTCGTCATAGATTTGTTTTTTTTTTGCCTGAAGTCAATGTGAAACATTTTTTGGCCAAACAAATTTATACGAGTACAATACTTGATTATCTTTGATTCCCAAAAGGATTCGAATTATTTTGACTTTATTTGAAATTACTACATTTTTTAGAGTATATAGGGTGCGCCTGCACCAGAGAGCCAAAAGTCCGGGTCAAACAAACAAGCCTTCATGCAACGTATTGCGTATGTATGATAGCCTAATTTGCTTGGACGTACAAAAAATCCACATTGTAGAAAATTCAGGTCACCTAAAATGCCATCGTGCACCGTTTATAAAACACAAAGAAATGCAGAGGGAAATAACCAAGAATGAATTGCATTTGGAAGGGTATTGAATGAATGAAATCTGTGATTTTTGGGATTTTTGGGAAGTATGTTGATGGGTCATCACAAAATTAATGTACGGCACCTCAAATGTTGCAAAAATGCTGAATCGACATCAAGTGCCTTGCGACGCTATTGATCTACATAAAAAGTTGCATATTTCTCTTCCCCAACTGTAGTCCTTTGTAGTTGAAAAGAAAACTGCACGAGTATGAGAAGTGCATATAACAAAGTATCAATCAATTTATGCCACCTCTAACAACTACACTGGTAGCTCACCAGAATTGATTGCTTACTATATTTTGCAAAAAATATACTTTATATACATCAGGAGGCCATCAAAAGACCAACAAACAATATCAATAAGGTATGGTATTTATCATGCTCTGTTAGGGAGACAATATCAATTAGAATTTTAAAGAACATACCTAGCTAGCTAGCAGAAGATGCAATTCCAATAAGCAGGAGCAACTTCTCATCCAGATCACACCTGTAGCTGATAATAAATGGATCGCCTTGATTAAAATGTGGAAAAGAGCCTCCTCCACAGCTGCTTTGTAGTAGTAACATCAAATGGAGGGGAGCATACCTCTGGAAGCTATATAAAATGTGTGTTTGAATGCACAATGCATGGTGATTTGGATTAGGGGCATGCTGCAAAACATGAGCATTAGTAAATAAGTGCGTGTTAAGGATCCTAGTTTTTTACCCTCAAGGCTTGCTACTACTTATTCACAAAGCATTTCTGCAATTTTTTGTGCCTGCATAACAAGGCCGACATTTTCTTCCTGTGCAAATGGGGAACACAAATACAAAGAGCTAATAGTAAGATCACTAAATACGAAGCTAGTAACTTGAAGACATGCATACCGCAGTTTTGTTTTGGTCATCCTATCCTTAAGAGCTTTCGGTGCCGGATGGAGACAATGTTTTTCAAATAAATTGTTATACCAATCGTCATAAACATCGGGAGTCCTTATCTTTCCAATCTTCCAATCTTAAGTTTCTTAGCTCAGCCATTATAACAAGCATCATTGAGAACTCACCCTCCAGGATCGATTGAGGTCCAAAATCAATAAATCTGCCATAAAAAACCTACTGTCATGTCCATGAGACATGAATCTCAGTTTCAATGGAATCTCGTATGATAGCTTACCTTCTAGGATTGAGATTAAACATCAGAAAATATGGAATAAGAAAACTATAACGGCATACCCATCAGTACACCATTTTTTTTACTTCAGTCCAGTACGCAATCCATATTGAAAAATAAGCATTTTTTTTTGGAATTGACAATATACTCTCATAGTATAACTGCAGAAGTATTCTCTCCCTGGAGATTATCACGTTGTTAGTGTAAATAATCTACTCCCTCCGTCCATTAATAGATGTCCAGTGGTTCATCTAAATTTGGATGTATCTATGTCTAAAAAATGTCTAGATACATTCAAATTTAGATAAATTTTTGACATCTAAAAATGGACAGAGGTAGTACAAAAATTACATTCACGTTAGCAATTGCAGATAAGAAAATAACTTCTAGAGGATAGACCAGGAAAAGGCGTTGGGGGAGAAGAAAAGTAATTTCGTGTTATCTGTACAATAGTGATGGATCAAAGACCTAGGATTCGAAGGTGTTCAGAGAAATACCGTTTGATTCGTCGAGGTTGCTGAGGAGACAGATTGGTGCTACGGTGAGGAGGTGACGCCATATCCTCCCATCCTCTTATGGTCGGCTCCTTGGCTTGGTCACAATTCGCAAATGAGATCGATTTGGTGTTAAAACCGCAGCTTGGATTACCGCCATAAGCGTTGCCACGCCAGAGAACAGAGCAGGGACGTTGACGGCAGATCGAGCCTGATAGAGGAGAGGGAGAGGGAGAGGCATGAGCCCTCCACGTCCCATGGAAGGCAGACGGGCGAGAGCTATCCCCAATTCCCCATTACTCCTCCCGTCCTCCGCGGCAGGCGTTGTCGCTCGCACCAAGTAGGGAAGTTGCATTCGAGATTATATTGGGCCTGTTGACGGACAAAGCAGTTTAATTGGGCTATTTGGACACTACGATGGCCCGACTCATGAGATTGCGCCTAGGTTAATCTGCAGAGTAGCAGCCCAGCAACATGGGGCTGACCGGAACGCACATAGAGCGGGGGGTGAAAAGAATCAGAGACGCGTGGCGGAGCGGCAGAGTAATCTGGGGCGTTAAAAGCTAAAATCGAACGGTTAAAACCATCAAATCGCTGTGAGAGCTTCTAGGTGGTTACATTTTACTGTTAACTAATTCGTGCATTTTCTGGAACTAACCTATTAACAAGATGCCGAAGTGCCAGTTCCTGTTTTCTGCTGTTTTTGGTTTCAGAAATCCTAGTAACGAAATATTCTCGGAATCGGACGAAATCAATGCCCAGGTTCCTATTTTACCCGGAAGCATCCAGAACACACGAGAACCGCCAGAGAAGGGGGCAGGGCCACCACACCACACCCCGGCGCGGCCAAGGGGGCGCGCCCCCTAGGGTGTGGGCCCCCGTGAAGCCCTCCTGCGCCGCCTCTCCGCCTATATAAAGCCCCTGACCTAAAAACCTCGGGGCGTTCGACGAAAACCAGAGAAACCTTCCAGAGCCGCCGCCATCGCGAAGCCAAGATCTGGGGGACAGGAGTCTCTGTTCCGGCACCCTGCCGGAGCGGGGAAGTGCCCCCGGAAGGCTTCTCCATCGACACCGCTGCCATCTCCACCGCCATCTTCATCACCGCTGCTGCTCTCATGAGGAGGGAGTAGTTCTCCATCGAGGCTCGGGGCTGTACCGGTAGCTATGTGGTTCATCTCTCTCCTATGTGCTTCAATACAATAATCTCATGAGCTGCCTTACATGATTGAGATTCATATGATGATGCTTGTAATCTAGATGTCATTATGCTAGTCAAGTGAGTTTTACTTATGTGATCTCCGGAGACTCCTTGTCCCACGTGTGTAAAGGTGACAGATGTGTGCACCGTGTGGGTCTCTTAGGCCATATTTCACGAATACTTACTCAATGTTGAATGGCATAGTGAGGTGCTTATTTATATCTCTTTAAGATTGCAATATGTTTTGTATCACAATTTATCTATGTGCTACTCTAGTGATGTGTTATTAAAGTAGTTTTATTCCTCCCGCATGTGTGCAAAGGTGACGAGTGCGTGCACCGTGCTAGTACTTGGTTTATGCTATGATCATGATCTCTTGTAGATTGCGAAGTTAACTATTGCTATGATAATATTGATGTGATCTATTCCTCCTACATATGCATGAAGGTGACAAGTGTGCATGCTATGCTAGTACTTGGTTTAGTCTGTTGATCTATCTTACATCGAAGGTTACTAAAACATGAGCATTATTGTGGAGCTTGTTAACTCCGGCATTGAGGGTTCGTGTAATCCTACGCAATGTGTTCATCATCCAACAAAAGTGTAGAGTATGCATTTATCTATTCTGTTATGTGATCAATGTTGAGAGTGTCCACTAGTGAAAGTCTAATCCCTAGGCCTTGTTCCTAAATATCGCTATCGCTGTTTGTTTACTCGTTTTACTGCGTTACTACTTGTTGCGTTACTACTGCTGCGTTACTACCGCTTGTTTACTGTCCTGGGCAAAGCACTTTTCTGGTGCCGTTGCTACTACTTATTCATACCACCTGTATTTCACTATCTCTTCGCCGAACTAGTGCACCTATTAGGTGTGTTGGGGACACAAGAGACTTCTTGCTTTGTGGTTGCAGGGTTGCATGAGAGGGATATCTTTGACCTCTTCCTCCCTGAGTTCGATAAACCTTGGGTGATCCACTTAAGGGAAACTTGCTGCTGTTCTACAAACCTCTGCTCTTGGAGGCCCAACACTGTCTACAAGAATAGAATCACCCGTAGACATCAGCCGCCCAACTGATAGGCGGTCCCAGCTCCATACGGAAAGTAGGAGCAAGCATCCACCAATACCGCCGCTCCCAGTCCTGCGACAAGCTTCGTCCAACTGCGTACATAAGACATTTGGTTAGTACTTTGTCTATCACACTACTATAGAAAAATAGAACATAGAACAAACCATCACCTGCCGGTAGAGGTAGGCAAGTGCCGCTGTTCCCCAACTCCATCGGTGCTCCAACACCGTAAGCGCCTTCAGCCAACACCAATGGGCCAGCTTCCCCCCACTGTCAGGAAAGAGAGTCCTCGAAATCATGTACCATAAGTACACACATGTGTACGTCTTCAGAGTGTCCCTGTTGGCTCCTTCCGTGCATTGTCCAAAGTTAAGCCTAATCCAAGAGAAAGATGCGCCGGCGGGAGCCCTCGCCTTTGGTTGTGCTGGCAGCGGAGGAGCCCTGCCAATAAGCGCCTCCATCTGCTGGCGCCACCCATCAGAAGCTGTGTTCATACACAGTGGCTCGCCCTGAATAGGTAGTCCAAGGATCATGGAAACATCCTGAAGAGTAGGGGTCATCTCGCCGGCCCTCAAGTGGAAGGTGTGCGTCTCCGGCCTCCACCGGTCGACAAGAGCGGTGAGTGCCGCGGCGTTCATGTTCGGCCCCCCACGGCATACAAGGGATATGAACGGGAGAAGACATGTAGGCTCGATGAACTCCGTGTACCTCTCGTCATACGGTATATCCACTGTGCCATGGTAACGAATCTTCAAAGGGTGAAGATCCGTTGTCCTCTCCGTCATATGAAAAGCCCGGTGATCCCTGTCATACTCTTGATCTAGGAGCCACACCATCCTACATGTTTACACAAATACACCATATTATGAGCCATTTCTAACAAATATGAGCACCACATACATGACAACATATCCAAAAAAGCCATCACCCATACATCATATACATACATATACATTCATATCTACGGATAGAACACCATATTATGAGCCATTCCTAACAAATATGAGTTATTGCATCACAAATACTAGGCATACATAACACATTTCAATGCATTTGCTAGGCAAATATTAGACATTTGAACACATACATACATAGGGTTTGAACACATACATGTAAAATTTCATATCTAGGGTTGAAACTAATCTTTGGTTCAAACACATAGACTACAATGTAGATTCCACCAACATTAATTTTCATATCAATGGTTCATATCCAAATCCACCAACATAAATTTCCATGTCTAGGGTTCATATCCAAATCTACCAAATCCACCAACACTAGTGGATGAATCGGAGGGAATCGAAGGGGAATACCTTGAGGAATGGATGAGGAAGGAGTTGGCCGGCTAGATCTGACGAATCCTTGGTGGATTTGGTGGGGGGGGCGAAGGGGAGGCGGGCGGCGGCGGTTTCCTGTGAGCAGAGAAGAAAGAAGAGAGAAGAAGAGGTGTGGTCAGGCTAGGGCGGGCGCGGGCGCCACACTTAAGTGGATGTGTGGCGCCCTTCCGAGTGGCGCCACATGTTACACAGTGTGGCGCCGACGGGAGGGGCGCCACACATGCTGCCACATCGGATCGGCGCACCAGCTCAGCATCGGGGGCGCCACGTCGGCTGGGAGAGTGGCGCCGGCAGGAGGGGCGCCACACAATGGGAGGGACGCCGCACAAAAGGGTTAGATGGGTGAAATAATTTCGCCAGAGGATCAGTCTATGTTTTTCTTTCACTTTTATATTATTTTTGTGCAAATCGCCCTTTTCCTAACCAGTCCGGCAACGGAGGACCTCCTAATCAGCATCGGCGGTGGCGGCGGAACGGCAGCGCTCCATATCTATCCCATACCCAAATACCCAAAATGGTGCCACCCTCATCTCTCTCGCTGGCAGAAGGGAGCTTCCACTTTCCCGTCTCACATCCTCTCGAGATGGCTGAGTGTACAGCAGATGCGACGTCCTCGGCAGGCTCAGCAGTGCTGCTGCTGGCCTGCTCGTTCCATGCCTCACCGTTCTGACCCCGACAGTCCTGACACCTATCCGGCAGAGTCGAACCGGTCTCTGGCATCGAGGAGTTCTCCATCCAGAGGTACATCTTTTGAAGATCGCTAATTAGAGGGTATATAAAGGCACCCCTTCCCGGAAAGTGTCGTGCTCCATACACTTTCAGAGTTTTGAATTTTCTAAAACCTCACACTTTATGTCTCTGAAAATTATGGTGTTGAATATATAGATAGATAGGATGTATGCAAACAAGTCCCGTTAAAATTAAAAAAGAAAAATTTCTGACAGTAAATGGTACTCCCTCCGATTCATATTAATTGACTCCAATATGGATGTATCTAGAACTAAAATGTGTCTAGATACATTCATATTAGAGTCAATTAATATGAACCGGAGGGAGTAGTACAACAGTATTAAAATAGTATATATTTTTTGTCAGAATTTTGTTTTTTTGTATTTCTCGAAATACAAAGAATTTGTTAGTGTAGTCTCCTCCTTTACATATCTATCTATATATTTAACGCCATAATTTTTAGAGACATAGAGATGTGAGATTTTAAATTTTTCGAAAATCTGATTTTTTTTGGAGACATAGAGACATAGAGATGTGCACCAAATCCACTCTCCACCCCTTCCCCACCACTTAAAAATGTAGATCCTCATAGTATTGTGCTTTTGTAAAATCAGCTGGATGCTATGTTCAAGTCCGTAGCAGGTTTAACGTTCTTGAGCTCTTTTTAGACAGAGAGATACCTACCTGAAAATACAGGTCATAATGAACATCTCTTTTTAGAATTATCCATCTTATGCTATACGATTCCATTGTTCAGCTAGCACAGCCAAGTGTATATATAAATGACTTTCTAGCTTACCTGGATCTGCTTTGATTAGAAGCTTGCATGCTATAGATCTTTTACGTTATTTTGTACAATTTCTTTTTATCTTCTCGACAACTTAGAACTAACCAGGAGAAAGGGAAGGAAAATGCATGAGAAAACCTCATTATTTTTTATCTGCTTTTATTCTTTCATGAGTAGCTGAAGTCTTTATTTTTGTCGTTGGTACAATTAATCAGTATTATGTATTCTGCTTTTTCCAGAGCTTCAATGGCGTGGTGGTGTGGTACCTCTGTGATTCACAATTGGCATCATGTTTGTTAGTTCAGAACTTGCTGTTTCCACTTCATGTGCTCGAAGGAAGACTGAACATTCAGTAAGTTAGCTTAATATCTTTTTGCTGACTCACCATATTAATATAATATCAGTGTCTGACATTGTAAGAGTGCATTCAACTATTTTTTATGTCGCCTGAAACATGAAATATACATAATTTGTTCCATGGTTGGTAGGCACTGCTTTTCTTGCACTTCAGCGACTACAAAGTGGAGAGCTTCGAGAGATGGATGCATGAAGCAACCAGGCAGCATGGTGGTAATAACATAAGCTTTCTAATTGGTGATGTTTCAGCAGCTGAACCTTCCTTCCAGATCATTTACTAGTGTCTTCTCATCATTTATTTGAGGATTCTACAACTAATCCAATGATTAGAGCATCTCCAGCCGCGTCCCCCAAAGCGTCCCCCAAACCGCGCCGGATTGAGCGTTTGGGGGACGTGTTTTGTTCGTGCCGCCTTTGGGGGACGTCGCTCCCCAGCCGCGTCCCCCAAACGCCTCCCCCAAACATTTAAAATACTTTTTTTTTCATTTCAATTTCCACAGACTAATACATAATTTGGAACGTGGTTTACACGAAAACACAGTTAGGCACATGGTTTTCCACAAACTAATACATAGTTTGAACCGTCGTGGACACAAATATAAAATTGAGCGTGGAAGGCGACGGCGAGCGTTCAGCTCTGCCGCGGCCACGACCACGACCACGGCCGCGAGGTCGGTCTCCGCCTCTACCGGACATAGCGTCGAGTCTTGTTGAGATGGTGGCGGCTAGGGTTTGGGAGAGAGGCGCTAGAGTTTGTGTGTGAGAGGGACGATGAGAGGCGGCCCTTTTATAGGCCGGAGGGAGGTGGAGGAGCGGTGGCGCGCATTAACGCCGGCACGCAGAGCTAGGCGCGACGGGAACTGCATCGTCACTGCGGGAACTGCATCGTCGCTGCGGGAACTGCACCGTTGCTGCGTCGCTGCGGGAACTGCACCGCCAATAACTTCCGTCGCGAGGTAGGCGACGGTTAGGTTAAAAATTTATTGTGCCGCTGACGAGTCGGCCCCGCCACTCCCCGCCTCGCTTTCGTTGTGTCCGGCGTCCCCGGTGCGTCCCCTGTGGGACGGGGACGGGCTCGGGGCGCCGGACACCGTATCGGGGCGCGCCGGACAAAAATGGGCTTTGGGGGACACGGCTGGAACGGTTTTTTTGTCCGGCGCGCCCCAAATCCCTTTGGGGGACGCTTTGGGGGACGCGGCCGGAGATGCTCTTAGTACGCCACGCCGGCGTCGGCGCCCACCTAGCCCACCTCCCTGCCGGCCATGGCCGCTCCCCCACCTTCCCCCACCCCCTCCCCGTCCCCCGCTCCCTCCCCGTCCTCGGCAGCGAGCCCGCGAGGACGTGAGGACCGATGGCGCGGCGGAAGGGGCTCCGATTCGGAGCGGCGGCGCGTGCCAAGGCGCCGGAAGCTTCTCGCGAGAAGAGGGAGGTCAGGTCGGCGGTTTCCCGGGAGGTTGTGCGCACCGCCATTGATGAGCTCGATAACTCCGACGACCCGCTCGAGGAGGACGACGGCGCGCCTTGGGAGGAGCCCGCGCACGTTGTCAGGCCACCCGTGGCGGCAAGAAAGTGGCGGCGAGGGCGGCGCTGCAGGGATGTGAAGGTGCCCCCTTTGCGGAGAGGACGACGAGGGCGGCGCTGCAAGATCGTGAAGGCCGTCCCTTTGCCGAATTCCAGGGCTTGTGCCTCCTCTGCGCACAGCCAGGGCACCGCGCCGCCGACTGCACGATCGGGCCGGTGTGCCTCCGCTGCGGCGAGGTCGGCCACATGTCCAGGGAGTGCCATCTGCCTCGCCCTCCGCGGCCACGCTCGCCCATGGACGTCGACGAAGAACCAGCAAGGAAGCGAGTGTATGAGGACGGGCGAGGTCGTCGCGCGGATGTTGGCGCCAGCGGCCACCGTGCGCATGCGCCGGTGGAGCGCCAGGCTGCCGTTGGGCCGCGTGCCGGGGCGCCGGCGTCGGTGACCATGGGTGAGAGGAGGATGGCTGCGATGACGCGCCGCAACGAAGCTCCACCTAGGGCTGCTGTTGTTGCGCCACGACGCGATGATGCGCCGCCAAGGGCCACCGCTGGGCGCCAGGCGGTGCAGGTGCTGCACAGGGATGGGCAGGGCCATGTTGCTGCCCGCACGGTGGCTCCAGTGCCCGTCGGCGGGGATCGCATGGTGGCTCATGTCCTGCCGGTGGTGCGGCGCACGGTGGAGGTGTCGCACCCTCGCCGGGGCGCTGACGAGCAGGTGGTAACGCTGGGGCTGCGGTCCGAACAACGCGCTACGGTGATCGGTGGTGAGCTCGCAATGCGCCCTGCTCGCGGGGTGTGTGTTATTCCTCGCACGCCTAAGATGGATGAGGCTGAGGTGGTGCTGTCCAAGGCGCTTCTGGCGGTGATCGTTGGAGTGCGCCGGTAGGTGACCACGAAGGAGGTGGCCATGGCGCTTGAGATGGTGCACGGGCAACCCTAACATCCAACCAAATCCAAATCCACCCTCAAATCAACCTAGAGTTTCACATCTAGGGTTTCACATGTAGATTCAACCAAATACACAAAATCAATGGATGAAAAGTAGGGGAATGGAGGAGATTACCTCAAGGAACGGGTTGGGAACGATCTCCACGGGCAAATCTGACGAAATCCAAGAGATTTGAATAGAGATTTGAGGGGGGGGGGGGGAGAGAGAGAGAGCCGGCCACCTTGTTCTTGAGGGAGGAAGAAACAGAGAAGAGAATGGCTGGGTCGGGCTGGGGCGAGCTCGCGCGGCCACACATAAGTGGATGTGTGGCGCCCTTCAGAGCGGCGCCACACTTTCAATGGGAGCGGCGCCACACATCCTGCCATGTCAGACTCGAGCACACATTAGCGTCGACCGCGCCACGTCGGATGGGCGAGTGGCGCCGCCCGCATGGCCGCCACACAGTAAGGTGTGGCGCTGATGGGAGGGGCGCCACACAAAAGATTAGATGGGTGAAATAGTTTCGCCGGCTTTCACAAAAGGGTTATTTTTGTGTAAATCGCCGATTATTTTGATCATGAGGTCATCTTATCTAAATTACCACTTTTTTATTCAGTTTTTAATTACCACACATCAATATTAAGTAACTGAATGTTTCTCCCATTTGGATTCCTTATCTGCAGTACTAAAGAACCCAACAGCTTCTCGCCGATGGTTGCTCCTGATCATGCCGGTGGTCTGCCACCGCTAGGTGATTGCTACACGACCAGCAGTGCTGATGCCTACGTCAGATCAGGAAGTTACCCCTGCTGCCACCCAAATAAACCAGACCGTCAACAACGCAGTCGGCAAGGCGGTGCGCCGAGTACTGGACCAGCAGAGGAAGCCCGCAGTAGGAGATGGTACCTTTCTTTGGCCCTTTCTCATTCTATTGTGATATGCATGGAATAGTTTCTGTTTTCATAACCACCAGTTCTTTATTTCATTTATAGGCTCAAAAAGGCATTGGTTCTAAATATGTATTTGCTTAGTTCTGTTGCAGAGACGAAATTATGTTCTCTCACCAGTTCATTCATGTGAACCATTTATTTAGTTGTATGTAATTATGCAAGAAAACCTATTTGACTGATTATATTTTGATGTGTCCTTTCCTTCCTTTTCGCAGTAAACTTTATTTGCAAATACCTTACGTGTGGTTAATGGCCACGGAATTAGTTTCGCTCTTTGTTTCCTAAATCTTCCATTTATTTTCCTGTACATACCATACTACATACTATCTAATTAATCATAGAAACAACCTGCCCACATTTAGGAGACGTAAGTAAATACACCAAACAATTAATTTCCTGAAATTTTCCGCAAGAACCTTATCTAGGTGGTGAACTATAATACTATATCTTGAGAATGTTAATCTGTATATGCAGTGTTCTCATGTCTATAATATCAATGAAAATAAGTATCTAGGTTCTCTGGCAGGACTATGGTGTACAACTTCAGGTATGTACAAATGTAATCTTCGGGATGTGATTTTCATAATTATAAACAACAAAATTATGCTCTTTCATATAATATATGCACTACCATTTAAGTAATGATTAAAGTCTAATTTCATTTCTCTTTCATAAACAATTTGCAACGTCTTTTTCAGGTGGTAGTAAGCTTCGATTAGTCAAAGCTGCAACTGAGTAATTAATTAAGATACTTTATATCACTCCCTAACCAGTACAACCAGACCAACTTAATATACTGCTCCCTATCACTTTCTCCATCACCATCATATTTTCTTTTAAATTTGATCTATAAAAGGTGTTACATTATTATTATTTAGGGTTTTGCAAAATTATCTGAACCATATATACATGCATTTTCATATAGTACTGATATGATTGTGCTGCATGTTTGTGTATTCGTGGTCAGGTTGCCATCATATTTTTTACCTACAGACAAAAGATTCAATGGTCAATGATGCACCAAGTGTACTTTTTATATGCAAATCATATGAGGTTTTCATCTCCAGAACCATCATGCAGCTGAAAGTTTATCTAATGGCATTATTTTGGATGCATTTGCCGTGATGTTTCTTAGTACTAAGGATTCTTCTAATTTTCCTACATAGGGACTCATTTCTTAGTATGCATTTTCTTGACTTCTAAAGCAGTTGTATTTTTTATTGCCAAACCATCAGTTAAATTTTACTAAATTTAACTTCATATGTGAATATGTAGTTCGTTACATTATTATGTATAACAATGGTTTGAACATATATCGTGGCCTGTAATTACATGTTGGGCCCTTCCTTCCATTTGTGGAAGAGACCTTCAATTTTTTATATGTAAGTAGTAACCATCCTATAGCATAAATCCATCCTACCCATAATAGGATCCCTATGCCAGAAAGGACTAAGCAAGTTAGAGAGTACACACACTCAATTTTGTGTGCTCCGTATAAATTGATCCTGCTAATGTTTGGTCACTTTATGCTGAAAGAATGTATGACTTATTTTATTTATAGCTTACAAAGACTGTAAATACTTCTTTTTGCAGCAAGATTATTAATTCGGATTTGGTAACCACGGGAATCAACGGTCCATGGAGTTTGGTATTAGCCACTGCAAGAGTAATGTATGGTATTGGTGTGATGCTAGGAATGCATCATAATTTCTTACGGTGGATAATATTTGGACAATGCTGAGCGTCCCCCGGGGGATCAAATCCCCGGATCCCCCGGGTTGCTAGCCGTCCGATTGCACTGATCTGACCGTATATTGGGTCAACGCTCCTTGGAAAGCAAAACGAGAAACAACTCACGAACGCCAGTGCCTCCCGGGACTCCCGCCGCGCGCACGAGGCAGTACCGCCGCCCACGCCGGCAACCTCGCTGACAGCGCCGCGGCCCTGCGTCGGCAGCCCAGCTGCTCGCGCCAGCAGCCTCGCCGGCAACCTCGCCGACAGCGCCGCGGCCCTGCGTCGGCAGCCCAGCCGCTCGCGCCAGCAGCCTCGCCGGCAGTACCGCCGCCCACGCCGGCAACCTCGCCGACAGCGCCGCGGCCCTGCGTCGGCAGCCCAGACGCTCGCGCTAGCAGCCTCGCCGGCGATGTCAACTCCTTGGTAGCAAACTCGTCGTCGCCCTTGGTAGCACCTCCGTCCCTAACTCCGGCGAGACATCCGCCCTGCAGCATCCCAATTCTGGCAAGCAGCAAACACCGGCAAGGATGGTAGCATTGATGGCGTACTTTTGTAGCATCTCTGCTTGCCTATGGTAGCGCCGTCGTCCTCCTTTTGTAGCATCTCCGATCATCTATGGTAGTGCCGCCGCCCTCCATTTGTAGCAATCCCGCTCGCCTATGGTAGCGCCGTCGCCTTCGATGGTAGCACCAGCGTCCTCCTTTGGTAGCACATCTGCTCGCCTATGGTAGCATCGAGCCACCGACGAAGTATGCTGGCAGCAACTCCGTCCACCGACGGTAGCAACTCCGCCCGTCGCCGGAAGCAACTCCGGCCGCCGCTGGCAGCATGTGGCTCCCTTGCTTGCAGCACCTCGATGGGCGGCGCGTAGCTTGCAGCAGGTGGTGGAGGTGGAGTCGTGGAGAGAGGCGGCGGCCGCGCACAGAGCCGGAGCTGGGCGTGGGGCGGACGAGGGTGTGCTGCTGCGTGGGGATGAGAGGCGGGGCCGCGCTGAGGCGGAGCTCGACACAGAGCGCAAATATCTAATTAGCGCGACGGCCGCGTGGATGCTACCTGCTGCAGCGGGAGGTCAGCGTAGGGCGGCGGCCGGCGAACGTGCATGCGTGCAGTGAGAGAGTGGGGAAGAAGATGATACTCGGTGAAGACTGAAGAGATAAGGCTGGAGGTTTCGTTTTAATTGGTGGAGGGCCCCACCCATGTGCTGTGAGCGCGGGGCCAGCTAAAGGCGGACGATGGGAACGGTTCTTCCCCCGGGGGATCGTTAGCTTTTTCCATAATATTTGGGCAATTGCTTTGCCACTTTGGATTTCAAGGAATGCTGCTATTTTCTTAGGGACGAGTAGTAATTCAACACTTACTAATTCTTTAAGAGCTGTGGCTTTCTTATGGCAGTCGAAGATCATGTAGTCGGACAAGCATAGAGGGATCCTGATCCTGAATGTTTGGTACAGAAGGTGTTTCTCTTAGCTAGGAATCTGCAAGTTTGTGGTGTTGGTGTCCGAAGAAGTAAGGCTTGATTGCATCCTTACTTACATTTTGCAGTTTGCTCACACGTAAGCTTTTGTGATGTTTCTGCCTAGGTGTCTTGGATTGCTCATGTGTGGACATTTGTGTTTCACAATCTATACTCGATCCGGAGATGCTTTACATAATGTTTTCTTTTCACTTTCAAATTACCACTGATTTGCCACCAACTGCTACTGTTACTTTTCGAGATTTTTTTAGGTACTATCATCTTTTACTCTTCACCACACACTAACCTCTTCTACTATTGCTCACGCAATAACTCCACGGGCGCGTCGTGCGCCGCGCCGAAACTTCCTAGTTTTCTTTATTCCCACCTGCTAAATGCCTCATGGGAACAATTTTCTTGCCAGTAAATGGCAGGTTTCGAACTACAGCTTGATTAGCTCAGTTGACGTTGGTAATGGCGGTGATTGCTTATTATACGGGCATACACTCCTACAATCCTCCGTCACATTTATTCCTCACACACAAGATTATCGGAGGGCCAGTATACGCGTCAGTACCTTTGATCCCGTCTAACTGGCGAGCACCTGACCACTCAATCAAAAGAAAACACATATAAAATAATATTAGAAACTAATCTAACAGATTATGTCACTGCAATTCTTGTTGTAAAAATATTGGTCGATGTAATATGCTACAGATAGATATATATAGGTTAACTTACAGTGCACTAGCGAAAAACCCTAGCGCTCTCGCGCCGCTCCCGCGAGCGGCCGGGAGCCCGTGGCGGCGCCCCTCCCCGACCCCTCCCCCTCCCCTCCCCCTCCGTCTCGCCGCCGCCAGAGGGCGTCGCCGGGCAAAGCCCGCGCGGCGCCGGCGGCGGCGGGGCCCCCCTCTCCCTCGAGCGGTGGTGGCGGCGCGGGCCGTCCGCCGCCGGTGAGGGCGCCGCGCCGGGCGTCGGGCGTGGCGGCGCGGAGCTCCGGCGTCGGCGTGGAGACGGCGCACCCCTTGGCGTGCTCGCGGCGGTGGTCCCTCCCGGAGCGACCTCGGCGGCGGGCGGCGCGACCTCCGCCCTGCTCGGTCCGGTGGAGGCGACGGCGGCGCGGATGGCGACCGGCGCGGCGAGATGCTAGGCAGGCGGCGGCGCAGCGCTTGCGCGGGCTCGACGTGGAGGCCGCCTGGTGCGGTGGTGGCGGCTCCTTGGGCCTCCGCGTGTGCGGACCAAGGCGAGGGCCCGATCCCCTTTGAGCCGTCTCCGTCCCGCATCTCGTCGGCGCCGACGGCCGCGGGGCCGAAGGCGGCCGCTCGCAGGTTCGGTTCGGATCTCCTCATGTCTTGCTTCGGTGGTGCTGGTTGCGGTGGCCGGCCTGCGCCTTGGTTGGCGGTCGGTGGCTTCTCGACGTTGTCCTTTGCTCTCTCTTAGGTTGTCAGTCTGCAGAGGTGGGACGCCGGGGCGGCGGCCCCGGACGGTGGGAGTTCTGCTGGTTGGCGGGCGAACCAGAGACTCGGGTGCTGGTTGGGAACCTCGGCCGTGTGGACGGCGTGGTTCCGGCGAGCCACATGCTCGTCGGCGCCGGGCGGGTGTTGCTACGGCGGCGACCGCTTCCCTCGTGTGAATGGGCGAGTGCTATTGCCGGGGAAACCCTTGCCCGTTTGGGCCACGACGGCGACGTCCGTGGACGTCGTTCCCTTGTTGAAGGCGTCGGTGTGGCGGCGCTCGGTTCAGCCACGACCTCCGGGTGAAAACCCACGATCTCTGGATCGGGCGGTAGCGACGCTTTGGCGCCGTACTCTTCTTGAAGATACCGCCTTGGAGTTCATGGCGTTTGGCTCTCCGTTGGTTGTGCGGCGGAGGTGCGGTGCCTCTTGGTGTCGGCTCTTCGTCTGGCGATCCTCGGCAAAGCTTGCTTCGTCCCCTTCCCTTGTCGAGCTTCCTTGGCGCTGCTGTGCGGTTCGTGAGCAACGAAGGTTGGCCCCCGGTGGTGGTCGGCCTCCGGTGGCGTTTCTGCATCGGAGGAGTTTTGTTGAGGCGCGCGTGAAAATGGCTCGCTCTCGGGTGAGCTCCGGCCCGACACTGTAGACTCCAGCTCTTCTCCGAGTTTCGTAGGCGCTTTGGCTGAGTTCGTTGATCACGCTTCCGGTTGTAGCTTCTTCGGTAGTTCGTGTGGGTGTGTGGTGTCGTTCTGTAAGCTGGGTTCAGCACTATGTATCGTTCTCGCCGTTGTTGGCTTTGTTAATTCAAAGTGGGGCACTTGAGTACCTCTTATCTAAAGAAAAAAACTTACAGTGCACAGCGAACGCATGGCATCCGAGGAGCACGAACAACAGAATTGTTGCTAACTTCATATTCATATTTCCCCAAAGCTGTATGTAGTTTTGATCGATGATCTGGACACACTAGCACACGTCCGTGAGATGTCATGGACTCGAGGCCTTGTGCTATTTATAGGACGCCAAGGTGCATATAAAAAGAATAGGGATTTCTATTTCTGTGCCCTCGGGTCCTTAGTTGTGCTCAGTTTTCCCCAGCTTCTTAGTTTTTTCTCAGTTTTCCCCAAGTCCTTGTTTGAAACGCGCAGAAGCAGCTCAGACGGCATGATTCCCGTTTAGTTGACCGTTCCGTGCTGACGTGTGGGGCCGCGTCGTGTGGGTCCGTGTCGCGTGGGGCTGGTAGAAAGGGACCGCGTGGGACAGGACGAGATAGCGTTTGGTTGCACGTGAGCAGGAGCTGGGTTTTGTCTCTCTCGGCCCAAATTGGCATTTTCCCTTTTAAGAGTACCTTTTCCGCCTCCTTCTCTGCCTTTTTTCACCTAATTAGTATCAAATCTAGAGAAGCTTGCATTTCTGTCTTTCTTCAATTATTATTTGTGCCTTTTGGTCCTCGTTGTTTGCCCAATATGGCAGCAAATCTAGTATGGAGCCCAATCTAGTACTTCATCTGGTCCATATGTATGTAGTTAAATCTAGAAGCAAATCTACAGGGAATGTACGATAAATTCACACGGTCATATAGTAGAATAGGGATCCCTCCCTAGATAATAAGCTGCATACAGCAGCCAAACATAGTAACAGATTCGTGGTTCTTCACAGCACCATCATATTAACAACATAACAACAAGGGATCCCTAGCTAACAACAAAATAGGAGGCAGCAGCAGCACACGTCCAGGACTCTGCCTACCCCATCTGCCTCTGCCTCCACTTGTTGCTCCGCTTGGACACCTTGGGCTTGAGCGGAGGCATGCGCCCGGCGGAGATCTCCACCCGCTAGAAGCTGCGGAGGTGCATGCCGAGCGCCATGTGCTTGGCGCGGAAGGAGTGGGGGTTCACCGACGCGCCGACCTTGGGGTTGGTGTTGCCGATGTTCTCGGCATGCGTGAGGAGGCAGTTGAAGTCAGTGCCGCGGAGTCTCCTAGTGCAGAAGGGGCACCTGTAGACACCCTTGGCGAAGTAGGAGACGCATCGGCCGACCCGCAGCCTCCGCAAAGACCTCGGCGAGTCTTGAGTCATGGTGCTCGTCGTCGCTGCCGACGTCGCTGCCAGGCAGCTGATCCATATCAAACGGGAACTATTAGTGAATGAGTTGCAACGATGACTAACGTGCATGGTAACAAAGTTAGGAAAAACAGAGGCAACCTCAGTTAGAGTGGACACGATTATATGTCTACAAGGATGTAGTCAGCGAACCAAAGCTCATGCACAACAGATTTGTACACAGCAATGGTTCGCTGAACCCTCCCCGTAAAAAT
>NC_061508.1:245822868-245919386 GCF_022539505.1 Lolium rigidum | reverse complement strand
CTAGTTGAATGCCCGTGCGTTGCTACGGAGCATAAATATTTTATTAGTGTTAAACATGTGGGATTCTCGTCCATATCAATCATCATTGTCCAAATTTTGAGCGAAGATCTATTCACCTACATTGTAATCAGCACCAGCCTAACTCAACGACTTAACAAACGATTATTTGAATGTCTGATCAAAATGTGTTGGTAGAAAGTTAGCAAATAGGTGTAGCCAACGAAAGACATATTAATGTAAACAAAATGGGCAAGGCACGAATGAGAGATGTCCAAGAATCACAATGTAGCTTCTTCCCGAACAAGCGGACATTCAATTTCACGACTTGACACCATGCCACCAAAGATGATATGAGGAGGGTACATTGTCCTAAGCCAATGTTTTTTATCGCTGTAATAGTAACCACATCTGTTTACAGATTATTAAAGATGGACACACTAAGAAATTCAAATGTGATCACATAATATTTATTTTATACCAGCCAACAATTTAAACAAAGTACACATGTTTTTCCTATGATAATGGAGCAACTTAAGATCAATCAATTGACACCAGCAGTTTAGACCAACAGAAAAAGAATATGCAAGTCTATGTTATGCCTACCCATACAACATCAGTGTATCTCTAACTCTCGACAGCAAAACTCATAAATGCTTTCTCTCATATGCAACAATCAAACTCAATTTCAACACAACATACTCGGTTAACTTGAACTTTATCAGCATGATGTTCAGGATGTTCTCCATAGGACACTTGTTGACATGAACTCTCAGCAGAAGGAGCGCGCGGGCAGATGATGTTGTAGTGATCACCTCATTGCCCGTGCGAAGCAAGGTCATGCTCAAATATCTAGGATCAGTGTAGATATTATCTTCAGCACATCCTACTTCATAGAGTCTCTCCACTTTTCAGGGGTACTTTAACCGCTCTGACCATGTCCTTTCTTATAATATGTAGATCTTTTGTGAAATCGCTTCCATACTTGATCTACAAGTTACCAAAATGAACATGTTTTAATAGAAGAAAATAGGTATTCTAGTTTATACAACTGGTTAGTGATTTAACCGTATGTACAAAATTCATCAAGGGGTATATATTTCTTCAATTCTCACCTTTGTTCAAGCCTGCTTCATTTCTCACCTTCGTTTAATCCTGTCATTTCATCGAATTTTTGATGACTTGGTACTGCTAAAGTTGGAACAACAGAAATATACATATACAATCTTCATTGGGCATAATTATCAATCAAACTCATATTTTAATTAACACTACATGCAGAAAAATTAATTTTAGTTGAACAATAGGATAAGCACATGGGAAAATTTAACATGGTACGACAAAAATACTCAATACAATAAGATCTATGTAAAATTTGACTTCTAAGATACCTTCGTAAAATTTCCAATCAAACTCCACGAATCAGTATATCACATGTAGGGTATGTGTTTATGAGTCTGGAGATCGTATTTCTTAGCAAGCCCATAATCGATCATATAGACCTACAGATGAAAAAGAGCATAGGCCGTTATGTTTTGCTCATGTCTGGATAAAGAACTTGGCTAATTGTTAATGTTGCATATTAAAGAACTAACACTCATGTAAAATTTATGCCGAAAACAACTCTAGTAGATAACATGTATCCGATAACCTTTTCTGACAAAGCGCACTTGATTAGGTTTTCATCCTAAGCCCACAAGGAAGTTGTCTGGCTTGATGTCATTGTGAAGATATAACCATGAATTGTGATGATAATTTTACATGCGCCGCAAGAGCGTGTCACCGCATGGGGAAGAGTTTTGCGATGCAGCTTGCGGTTGACGGCGTGTCATGGACGGGCACAGGATACTGAAAATGGGTATTAAAAGTCAATTTAAAAAAGCGTCTTCCTGCCAACCCTTGCCAATGAGATTGCTGCATTGGCCGCCGCCACTGAATCCTTCATTGGAGGTTGGAGGAAGCCTGGAAGCCTCACATTATTACGGGAGAGCCAAAATATATAGGCTAGAAAGGACACCTATATTTTTTTTTAGCTTAGCGGGATATGTACTACATGTTAATTTTTTGCTAAAAGAATAGGTATTCAATTGAATACCCATGAATGTATTTGTGCCCGCCACTACGACTTGTTGCGTGAACCTAGTCACCATCGCCGTTCGGAGCCTTGCACCTGATGTGCCTACCACTAACACATCGTAGGAGTGGTCCACCATGGTCTAGGACGGCTGCAAATACTCACAACAAAAGGAACAATTCATGAAAACTATGTTTATAGGATAAAGCATGGATTGGAACTAAAGAAAGTAAAACTACTCTTATAACGATATAGCATAATAGCATCTTGTTGTCTGGAGTTATATTTGGTCAGGTAACTGATCTTCAGCTAGTCTTCAATTTTAATGTCTAATTCGTTGGCAAACATTGTTGCATAACTCCATAGACTATGGCATAAGAGACGAATCTAATGATAATCGAATTCCATTTCCTTTTAGATTACCAGATACATTCTTCATCACACACATTAATATAATTTCAGATTGGATTAGATGGAAAAGAAATGAAAGGGGAAATAGTAACTCAAATGACATGCATGAAACTAAATTTTCACATGAATGTATTAATGCAAAATCACAGATCATGGTAATTTATGGCTTCAACTTTGTACACTTCCATTCGAAAAGGATCCGTGGTAAATTGTACCTTACAGGCAGATAATCTTTAAAAAGGATCAGTTTGTAAATGTATTTACTATCTACAAAACCAGAAAAATAATTCAGTGAAATCCATTTATACATGCATCAAATAGCTAAGAAAGCTAAGTCTGGAGCACTAAATATGTGATTATTGAAATAGCATGTGATAAACTCGCAGGCTTGATAAATATAATTGCAATCATATGCACAACCAAGAAATGACATGTATCAATGCAGACATCAAGACGGGTATCAATGAAAATGTTGAGGAACGCGTAGACACACCCGAGGTGCTTGCATACCGCGGCTACGGAGCCACTCAGACCAGTCAACGATGACATGCATAGTAGACCATCACCACCGCCCTCGACTCCACCACCTCGCCCCCTCCCTACTTTGCCCGTATCAACACACTGAGGATCCTATCTTCTTTCTTCATCTTATGTGTAGATTAAAAGATGAAACACGGACATAACTTAATTCATTAAAGATATCAAGATATTATACTCACTTGGAATCTCCCAGATTATCTGCATCAGATTCTTCACTAACATCATTAGCTTCATTAGCCTTACTTAGGAGCATCCCCTCCCAAGTACACTGATTTTGATTCTTCATGATGTCCCACAAGGAAGATCTGAAAGAGGTGGCTCCGCAATTGAAACCAACTTATGTTGCAAGAACGATCCTAGGAGCAGTATACTTTACTACATTTTCTATCATGAGTAAAACCGTCAATGGGAGTATGTTGACAAAATAATGCATTGGAGATAAATTGCCAAATCTTAAATGAATGAATTGACAGTGCACCACTATATTCAGCCGAATGAAGTTCCTCAAAAAGCAGAACTTGTGAATTACCATAAAACTAGTTGAATGCCCGTGCGTTGCTACGGATTTATTTAAGAAGTATCTTGTGACACATGTAATGTAATACCCAAAATAATATAACAAAAAAATAGTTAGGCGTAATCCGTAACAAGTGTATAATCGGATATCTTATACATAGAAAGCAACAACCGACCATTATTTATCACCGAGTACTAAGATTATATATGCTGGCAGTCCCATCTGAAGCTGTTGAGCAAGAGTAAAACTAAATGCTCGTGTGTTCCTAGGTTTAACAGATTTCGTTGACATGTAGGATCGTTATCTTTGCACCGCATGCCGCGTGTGTTCCTTTAACAGATTTCCTTCACATGTAGCATCGTTATCTTTGCACCGCATGCCGCGTCATTGGTTTCATCTGGGCACTATCCTAAACTTCTCTATGGAAATACAAATCAAAGCATTAACCTCACTCTGACACATTTTCACCTATTTTATTTTTTCAACAATCGTCATGCTCTTCGTTCTTGACGGGTTTATAGTGAAGCATGTAATGTGATGTGTTTCTACAGCATTACTCGTCAGCTAGCCTCGACTTAAAGTGAAGTACGACCACCTGACATTCCATGCGTCCAACAACATATTACATGATTTACAAACATTTAACCGTCAACCAAGATTACATAGTGTATGTTTGCTGTACAGAAGATAAAAAATCAAAAGCCATAATGTGGCAGATTTACAAGTCCACAATCAAGCGTTGAATCATTCTAGTTTTTATTATTACCTTCATATGAAAATTTTGAAACCTTAATAGAGATCAATTTTGACTTCTAGTCATACCAAATGGAGCACCTCTTGGTATTGCTCTTGTTCACATGATAACCTTCATGGAAGAACACATCAATAAAGAGTATATGCAGATAAAGAGAGTTCATATCGATGGTCCTTATTCTTTGAAACTACAAAGAAACCTTGGAATTCGAATTTAATAAGACAATAGACATGAACATGATTACACAAGTCGTGTACTGCCTCATATTCTTGTAATATGTAGTACTCTATTAGACACCTGCATACAAAGGGTATGGATATTTGTTGGGCTCTGAATTTAGATAATTTATTAGAAGATGCCATACAGATGTAGGAATTTCCATGACAATTTTTTTGGATGTGTTGACCAATTACAAGAGGAAGGCACATGAATAAATCACTATCCGGAAGAGCTTTCCTACAATATGATAGCATATATAGCATTACACCAGTTTTAAAATTTTAATTAAAGAGAAATTAACATACAACATGTCAATAAGAAAGTTTAGGATAGGATCACAGGAAATCGGCAGACAAGAATTCTAGGATTAGAAACAACCTATTCCATTCGCTGTGTGAAAAGCCTGCGTTTGGTGTTAACTTGGGTAGACCCGACAACACTTATGCATCCCTTCGAAATGTACGTCACAAATTCCAATTTGAGCTAGTTAGCATCAAGAAACTATTCATGTACTATCAATAGGAGAAATAAGTAAAGTGAGGAGTGAGGCCCTACTTGTAGAGGTACATTATTTATACATGTGTAAAATAGGTAAGTCAGAAGCACTAAACATGGGATGTATTGAAATAGTTTGTGACAAATATATGTCTTTCACAGTTCACACGAACATAAGGCATGACATGGCCTACCTCACACTCTATACATGGCCAACCATTATGAGCTCTGCATCTACGCCCGAGGCGCTCTTGGCCATGCTTGGCCGCAACCAGGGCTCTAACGTGCCCCATCCGAGCAGCTTCACCGCCTCCACCTCGTGACCAAGAAGGGCGCAGTGTTGTCGAAGATCATCTTCTAGCTTTCCTTGCTTTATCTTAATATGATTTCAACCATATGCATGGCCAAGAAATGACATGAATCAATGCAGACATCAAGGCGAGCATCAATGAAAATGTAGAGGGACATAGACACACCTTTGCTTCTTGCATATTGCGGCAGTAGTTCCACTCAGACCAACCGGTGACAGGCAGGCACAATCGACAAGCACCCACCACCCTCATCTTCACCTCCTCGTCCCCTTCCTCTTTGCTCGCAATCATCACCACACTGAACAACCTACCTTCAAAAAATAACAACCTTTTATTTAAAATAGGAAACAATATTTCAAGAAATTGATTTTTTTAATTAAGACCATTTTTTAAGTTCAGAATTTTGTTAGTAAAACATACATGATATGCACAACACATCTAGAATATCACCCATTAGGTTTGGACATGATCTACGAGATAAACTATAAGAATATATAAGAATGCTAACATAGGACCCCAAGAGCCAAAGAAGCAGATGGTTATCAAAATATATGTGGCAATTTCTAGTTAACTATGCTCGGGACATCAACCACCTACAAAGCACACAATACGCAGTTTTCACAAGTGGAAGTTAAATGTGTTCGTGACGGCACAAAAAGAATGTGACCCAAGAAACTGATTAGAGCTATAGATGGATCCGTCTATAATATTATGAAGGTACATACTTGCTCGCAAATCACCTGCTCCCTTGCAAATAGAAAGAAGCTCATCTAGTGGCCCGGAAACTCATATCATGTAGAAGGGCATCTACACCCATAGTTCAGAAAGTTTGTTCTGCATAGTAATGCCTTCTAGTGGTAGACACCTTGTCATCATAAAATGGCCTTTGAGGACACTATATAATACCTGAAAAAAATGCAGAATAAGTGTTTTAATCAGAGCCATGCTATTCCCCAGTTAGGAAGTGAGTCATTTTAGAAACAAAGCAGCAATTTTACATACAATTGATGGATTTTTAAGACCCTTGGCCTCATAAATCACCATGGAGCCAGGGAATTTCTGAAAGGTAAGTCTTGATTTAAGGCTATGTCATAACTTGTCAGGATCACATCAAATGGTAATTCATAGCTGCATTGATTAAAAAATAAAGGAAGTTATAGACCGTGCACAAAAATAACTATAAAAGTACTATAATAAATAATGATCTAAGGCAAGTAAAACAAAGCTATTCCGAGAAATGTAAGAACAACATATGTAATAGCTAGCATGCGCTACCCGATTGAGGGAGATTCGAAAATAAAGTATGCAAACTTAAATGAACATAAATTTGAATCAGATGATGCAGGAAGATTTGTAGATATCTTCATGCACCATTCTCCAGAGAGGATGATGATGCACCTTATCACCGACATACAGGATAACCTGGTAAGGCAAAATATACATTATTCCGGTAGCCAGACATCTGACGCACTTAAGAGGGCATGATACTGCTGAAAGAACCCCACCCATGTGATATAAAATGGAAATTCTAGAACAGTACAGTCTATTGTAACAAATGAAATTAGACAAGGTAAAGTACATATACGAAATGTTCCATGTGAAATTGTTTTGGTCTTCAAGTAGCTCAGCAGGAAAAACTATTTTAGGGTCTTCATACTCCCATATGGTCAGACATAAATATCATCAAAATTACTGTATATTGAATTGGAGCTACGTTATACCATCCCAAATATTCGTGTATGGAAGAGCAGCAGGAAGAAAATGGTAGGCTCACCTCATCGCCTGCAAACAAACAGAACAAGGCATGATTGAATTTAATTAACCCATGAATCAATCTAAACAATATATGTAGGATATATTAGAGAGAATGCAGACGAAAACCACGGCCATATTGGAAGGAGTAGGTATCGGCGCCGATGTGGTAGCAGCGGATGAGCCAACCAACACCATCTCGCTGGTGCAGCTTTGAGCCTTGGGGTGGCGGCGCGGCAGTCCTGGAATGGGGAGACGGTGACAGCGACCCGTATATCACACTTAATTCAGGCTAGAATCAGAGAAGGCAAGACATGATTCACCTAAAGTAATAACTACTAATTCATGATAATATATGTACATCTCTCGTGTATGTGTGCTCTTCTCTAATCATATTAAATGAACAGCAGATCCCCTGGTCAAATTGGAGTAAACATGAGCATATGCAGCACAGTTCTTCTCACCTTGCAAAATTGGAGAGGAAGGAGGCCAAATCGGATGGGGAAGGAGGCTAAATCGGAGTGGACATGGACCGGCTACCTGATTTCCGCCGCCACCCTTCCTGATTCTCGCCGCCGCGCCGGCCTGCGAGCCGTCACCGCAACACCTGTCCCGGTTTCCCAGCGCCATCGCGCTTGCGAGCCGCCACACCCGCCCCGACCCTGCGAGCTGCTGCACCCACTCGTCCGCCACCGGTCCCCTCCGCCCCGGCCTTGCTTATTCGCATGAGAGCCACCGCCGCCGGCCCTCGTTCTCGCCGACGAGGCGTCCAAGTCTGGTACCTGTCGCCGCCGCGCCGACGATTGGAGAAACAAGGGAGCAGGGAGGATGACATTCAATGCTCCGTGGCATGTGGAAGTATTTTGGAAAGATAATTAATTTGACATTTAAATCCTCGTAACTCTGTTTGGCATGTTTTTCTTTTCTTATTTTGACTTGTTTGTGCGGTGGTTCTCAGATCTGGTCGTTTTGTTTTGCCGTGATTCCACCGACCCTATCGTAACACATCAAGGAGTGGATCTGACGGACGGATGTTGAGCGGAGGAGGTGATATTATATTGGAAGGATAGGATGTTCCCAATCTCCTTCACCAAACACGTTGTATGACGTACGACCAACTCGAATATAATAGTACTACTAGTTGAATGCCCGTGCGTTGCTACGGTCATTAGTTTCTTCCACTCTCCGTGTGTGTGAATAGAACTCATTAAAAAATTACATGTATATAAAAATAGCTATTCTAAAAGAATTAAGATTCCATTCTCTTAGAATTATATCCAGGTAAACCGTAACTGGACGTCTTATCCATTGAAAGCAAGAGCATAATTATTATCTTTACTAACTGAGGTCTACTCCCTAAAGCTAATTGTAGGGTGTTATTCTTTAGTAAATATGCTACACTTTCATTGGCTAGTGACCATCCTGCACAAAAATACCTAAGAGTGTGCAATACCAAATACAGTGTGTAAAACCAGTCCGTCTCCCTCTCTCTATCTGACCAAGCAGAAGTAAATAAAGTGTTACATATATCATGTTACAACTGGTTTCAAGTTAACATAAAAAAAAATAGAATCTCTCTCGACATGCATCTTTCTCTTGCTCTTCCCTTTTCAGGCTTCCCCAAATGATGCTTAATGTCACAAGTAGTTTGACTATTCACCATTAGATCATTAAAAGAAAATACATATATTATCATTTCTATATTTATTCCAACCTTTTACATATTACAAAGGATACAAAATTGGTATCTAAGATCCAAAGCATTTAGTTATAAAAACTAAACTGAAATTGTGTGTATTAAATGTGCCTCAACATAACTCGTGGAAAAGCATGCATGGTTAGTATAGAAGAAACAACAAGTAGATAAATATGGCACAAAGTAATTTCAGCTCATTTGAAACAACAAAGAGGTGAATAGGGCGTGCAAGCTTTGTCTCCTGCAAAAACAGCCAGAGAGTTAAAAACATAAGTTAACTCTAAGGGAAGAGAATATATTGAACACAGGGATCTAGTAAATACTATGTACATTACAGCCCTACATGCATGCAAGGATATAGTGGTGCCAAAGAGTACGAGCTAGAAGATAAATCCATTGTATTTCTTCCTAGAAGGCACTTAGATTTACATGGATGACTATCACTTGTTGAATAAAAAATTAAATATGCGTCAGCCTCATCATAAAGTAAATACTGGAAACAACCAAGTTGCACCAAAGAATTTCAATGCTTGTTTGTACCATAGACGCCAGCTCACACTTTAGTTCAGAACAATGAATAGCTACAAAGAATGGCACGATTGTCTGAATTAAAATGGCATCATGTTTTAATTGTCTACGGTCCTAATAGGAACTGGACAAGTGCAATTATCTAATCAACTGGTGTACTAAAGAACAAATACTGCTAGCTCAGTTCAGAATTATCGGGCCTTTTTGTTCTTGCGTTGTACACCCAGTGAACTGTTTAAATCGATGATCTCATGAGAAAAATGCATTGTTATTAATTATAATAAATAATTGCCACTTGTTTATATATTGTAAGTTGGTTCGAAAAATATCAGTACTAATTATGTGCAGCTATAGTATTTTCAAAACTAATTTACACAAAAACTGTGACGACAACAGAGGAAGTAACCAAATACCAAAGACAAAAAAAATCCCCATTCTCGAACAAAACATATGAAGTGAGAGAAAAACTACAAACCTATAGCAAATCTCCTTTCTACCATCGATCTAGTTCTGAATATTTTGAGGAAAAAACACAGTATACCTTGCAAACTGATGTCAATCTGCAAAGAGGTAGGATGGTGAGGGCCCGTGAGAGGACATATGAGAGGCTGATGGCGAGTAGCATGTAAGGAAAGGAGGCGGTGCCACAGGATCCATCAGTGGAGGCGGCCAGTTCTGATGGGGACAACATTGTTCCACTATACTATATTTCTATTTTTTTAAGAGTTTGAAACGAGACCCACGTCATTCGTTGTTGGTGTCTGATGTGTGGTAACATTTCTTATAGCATTTTAAGAATATTGAATTAACCGAGAGAAATGCTCAAGGTTAGTAAATAACTCACTGGCATGTATCCAACTTGGGCTGACATTTCTTTGGTAATTCTTCAGATATGATAAACATGGTCTGACACTCGGATAGAGGAGGCTGAAGTGATCTAATGGTAAGAAATTATATTCTAAAACTAACAGCCATAAAAGACAAACAATCAGCATCCATTATTGAGGCATCAGTAAGTACAATCTTAATTCTAACCAACACAAAAGCTTGACCTGGCATAGCTCAAGATTAGCATCAAATCGTTACAAAAGAAATTATCATGTGTTCATAATGAATTACACAGGAAAGTAGGGCACAATGAATTATAATGTGTTCATAATGAATTACACAGAAACCCTAATAACAAGTATATTTACCTTATCCGACACTTTGTGCACCGATACAAGAAGCAACACTTTGAGGTCTAGACATCATTAATTAATACTATATTTTATATTCACTTACTTTTACAACAAGGCTTCACCTACAGGAAGGCAAGGGAGTTTGACACTTTACATATGGCATGTTGATTCTGAATGATTCATTGAAGAGATTGTGATTCTGCATCGAGGTTTCTTCATTGATGTAACAGTCCACTCAGTAATGACAGTGCCTACTTTTATATGATAAAAAATAATGGTGGTGAAATCAGGAAAATGACCAACCTCTATTAAACCAAACTATATTAATCTTGCCAATGGACATGTGAAGGAAATATGATCGATATTGATATCAGATTGCAGTAGCAAATTAAAAAATGGTAAACATTGAGGGCATGTATACATAGAAAATTGCTAAGAAATGGGCACTAAGAAAATAAACATTCGCTGTCATCTGATTTAGAAACGCAAACCTCTTGAGAAACTCTCCATATATCTTGCAGTTCTGGTTCATAACAAAAAAAAATTTGGGGCAACGACCAACAGTTTGTAAAAAACAGCCTAGCAACTTAGGGCATCTGGGTGTGGCAAGACTTCAGTGAGTAACCAGAACAAATCAGTCTAGCATCTTTGAAGAACTCAAATGAAATTGACGGCACGCAGTACATCGCTACAAACTTTGTAACAGGAACACGTGAAATTTAGAATCAAATTAGAAATAAAATCAATACTTCTGATTAGAGTTGACAACAATCACCTTTTATTGGACGCACTTTTCTATACTTGCAAGGATGTTGCTTCCAGGGCCAACAAGTAAACACTGGTGTAGTACCTTTACAAAAAAGAGTCGTATTCTGCATTCAAAAGAAATGTTAGCTGACTAAGAATTAGTTCACTGCAAAGAACATCCATGGAAACCTTGAAGTTTGAAAGCATTATATCCAAGGATTCTTTGTTGGCTTAAGGATAAACTTTGCCAAGAAAACAGAAGAGGCAGCTAGGAATTGGAGATGCAGAGCCGTGGCTTGCAGAAATAAAGGGCTGAATAAACAGTACACACCTTGCACACGGAACTGAAAGTAATCAAAAATCAAGGAAGAGTAGAAAGTACACCATGGCGACATGGTGTACTTGAGAAACAAGTAAAAACCTCCTGTCATCAAAGAGGAAAATATTCCAGGTCAGTACTTATGCTTTAACAAAAATCATGCTACCTCAAAAAGGATTTGATTGTAGGTGCAATCATCTTAAACAAATCAGGACAGAAGCTTCAATTTGCAAAATCTGCATATATGTGTTATAACAGAAGAATATGAAACAAACAGAAAGGAAAGTCAATTTGCACAAAGCTAAGAACACAAAGCTAAGAACCTCATCTTGATGTCTGTATTGTCAGTAGATCTCGTCTATTTGGGTTGGACATAGTTCGTCATATTTACTGAAACTTGAAGTTCTGCAGCATATCACATCAGAACCAAGAACAAAAGAGACGGCCCTTGTAGGTTTTCCTATGTACAAAATTGTTTTTGTACCTTTATGCTTCCAGAAATTTTGATGAAGTAGAAACACAAATACTGCAACAGTTCACCACACCCAGGTTGAGGACGCAACAATTGTGCGAGGATGGTAGTGCCTGCTAGGGGATGGGGACAACAAGGCCTGCATATGGACGAATAGGTTAGGTCGCCCCTGTCTTTGCGCGTCAAGCCGTCGCCCCAGCACATCCGCCCGGCGCATCTCGCCATAAGCCTCAGAGTCCACGGGCGGCGCCCTCGCTGCTGCCGCCTGCGCATGCGAGAAGGTCTTGGCGGCAGGACTTGGGAGAGAACCGGCGGCATCGACAGCGGCAAGAACTCTAGGCGTGCAAACCCTAGTGAGGGAAGGGGCATGGAGATTGACCGGCACGGGCGCATGATCCCCGCGCGTCCATCGTCTGTGTAGTGCTCCACGGTCACCAAGAGGAGGGGAAGCGGTGGAGGGGCACCTGACCATCGAAGCCCCATAAGGGGCTACGGTAGCTTACAGGTGGTGGCAGAGGCGGCGGCGGTGCGGTAGATGTAGCGGGAGAGAGGGAGATCGATGTGGAGCGCAAGAGGCAGAGTTTCGGGAGGAGGTTTCCACCAGCCCGGGTACATCAGGGGATCGGAATGTATATTTTGGTAACTGATATTTCGTTTGTAGAAAGGAAATACAATTACGTCTAATTAAAGGAGAATTGATTTGATTGATCCACTGTATGCGCATGCGGGAGGACTGGAAAATGATCCAACGAAGCAGAGACCTCCAATTAGATTGAACGGTTTAGATGCTTCTAATCTCCTTCACCAAACGCGTTGTATGACGTACGACCAACTCGAATATAATAGTAAAGATAATAACTATAAAAGTACTATAATAAATAATGATCTAAGGCAAGTAAAACAAAGCTATTCCGAGAAATGTAAGAACAACATATGTAATAGCTAGCATGCGCTACCCGATTGAGGGAGATTCGAAAATAAAGTATGCAAACTTAAATGAACATAAATTTGAATCAGATGATGCAGGAAGATTTGTAGATATCTTCATGCACCATTCTCCAGAGAGGATGATGATGCACCTTATCACCGACATACAGGATAACCTGGTAAGGCAAAATATACATTATTCCGGTAGCCAGACATCTGACGCACTTAAGAGGGCATGATACTGCTGAAAGAACCCCACCCATGTGATATAAAATGGAAATTCTAGAACAGTACAGTCTATTGTAACAAATGAAATTAGACAAGGTAAAGTACATATACGAAATGTTCCATGTGAAATTGTTTTGGTCTTCAAGTAGCTCAGCAGGAAAAACTATTTTAGGGTCTTCATACTCCCATATGGTCAGACATAAATATCATCAAAATTACTGTATATTGAATTGGAGCTACGTTATACCATCCCAAATATTCGTGTATGGAAGAGCAGCAGGAAGAAAATGGTAGGCTCACCTCATCGCCTGCAAACAAACAGAACAAGGCATGATTGAATTTAATTAACCCATGAATCAATCTAAACAATATATGTAGGATATATTAGAGAGAATGCAGACGAAAACCACGGCCATATTGGAAGGAGTAGGTATCGGCGCCGATGTGGTAGCAGCGGATGAGCCAACCAACACCATCTCGCTGGTGCAGCTTTGAGCCTTGGGGTGGCGGCGCGGCAGTCCTGGAATGGGGAGACGGTGACAGCGACCCGTATATCACACTTAATTCAGGCTAGAATCAGAGAAGGCAAGACATGATTCACCTAAAGTAATAACTACTAATTCATGATAATATATGTACATCTCTCGTGTATGTGTGCTCTTCTCTAATCATATTAAATGAACAGCAGATCCCCTGGTCAAATTGGAGTAAACATGAGCATATGCAGCACAGTTCTTCTCACCTTGCAAAATTGGAGAGGAAGGAGGCCAAATCGGATGGGGAAGGAGGCTAAATCGGAGTGGACATGGACCGGCTACCTGATTTCCGCCGCCACCCTTCCTGATTCTCGCCGCCGCGCCGGCCTGCGAGCCGTCACCGCAACACCTGTCCCGGTTTCCCAGCGCCATCGCGCTTGCGAGCCGCCACACCCGCCCCTGACCCTGCGAGCTGCTGCACCCACTCGTCCGCCACTGGTCCCCTCCGCCCCGGCCTTGCTTATTCGCATGAGAGCCACCGCCGCCGGCCCTCGTTCTCGCCGACGAGGCGTCCAAGTCTGGTACCTGTCGCCGCCGCGCCGACGATTGGAGAAACAAGGGAGCAGGGAGGATGACATTCAATGCTCCGTGGCATGTGGAAGTATTTTGGAAAGATAATTAATTTGACATTTAAATCCTCGTAACTCTGTTTGGCATGTTTTTCTTTTCTTATTTTGACTTGTTTGTGCGGTGGTTCTCAGATCTGGTCGTTTTGTTTTGCCGTGATTCCACCGACCCTATCGTAACACATCAAGGAGTGGATCTGACGGACGGATGTTGAGCGGAGGAGGTGATATTATATTGGAAGGATAGGATGTTCCCAATCTCCTTCACCAAACACGTTGTATGACGTACGACCAACTCGAATATAATAGTAAAGATTGCAGGCTTTATCTTTGGAGCTGTCAAAGAAGAAAAAACATTACATGATTAGCAAACTGCAGGTTCCACGTTGTAAGTTTTACTGAAAATAGCCAAATACCTGAGGTATACTATTATAGAGCAAAGATCGCTCCACCAAACATCCCAGATTTGAATCTCACCATGATGTACAAAAACCGAGACCAAAATCGCCCAAAATAACCGCGGACAGCGCCTGGCGACACACAGGATTGGGGCGATGTTGTTGAGGGCACAACCTCACTGTCACACCTCCATCAAAATTCAAGATGGTGGCCATCGCGGCTCCCCTCGGCCCCCGCCGGTTCATCCCCGACATGGTGGGCTCGTTCGCCGAGGCAGCGGCCGATGGCATCCACGATGGCGCTCATCCCTGCCACCAGGTGACGTCGTCATCTCTGCCAGGTCGTGATCTTGGGGGGCTTCCTCCCTGCATTCGGACAAGGGTCGGCGCTAAGGTTGAACGAACCCAACACCATGGCCATCCTCGCGTGCACGAACCCTAAAGAGAGACCCGTCCCGGCCACCATGGCCATCCTCCACCCAGCCCACTCCGTCTCTCCACGTCCCCATGGCCGAGCTCCTACTACTCCCCTCCATCTCTTCCTCCCGTCACAGATCGAAAGCAAGACGCCGCCCATTGTCCCAGGCTCCCAGCTGCGCTCGTTGCCAGGCGCCTCTGCCTCATGATGTTCCTGTACTCCATTATCTTCCTTTGTGTAGGGAAACAAATGGAAGGGGACGGGGCAATAATTGGATCATTCGACGGCCATCTACATCTGGGAATCGCATCCCAAATTATAGGAAGGTAGGGATTTTGTTCCGATTTTGTTTTGTTAACCGGGGGCTGGGTTGGATACCAGAAATGCGATCGGACGGTTAGATGTTGAGGTGGGGTGATTGGGCGGACAAGATGCTTCCAATGACGACCATCAAACGCGTTGAGTGTCAAACGACCAACTCCCATTTAATAGTAAAGATTTGAGCTTCGCTAGTGAAATGATGAGATGTCGCCTAGAGAGGGAGGGTGAATAGGCGTTTTAAAAACTCTTACGGATTTGACTTGTAAAAATGCGGAATTGAACTAACGTTTATTTTACAAGCACAAACCGTAAATATGCTAGGCTCAACTAAGTGCAATAACAACAACTAGAGCTAAGAAAGATAGGCACAATATATATATAAACAACAAGTGATAGCAATATATAATAAATACTTCAAGCTCGATGGCTATCACAAAGGAAAGTAAACTCGGGTATAGAAATAACCGAGGCACGTGGAGACGAAGATGTATTCCCATGTTCCTTTCCTTTGCAAGAAGGTACGTCACGTTTGGAGAGGTAGGGATCCCACGAAGGATTTCCCAACGCCACGAAGGCTCACCTTCTTCTCCGAGCCTATCCCACGAAGAATAGCCCTTTCCTTATGGCAAGCTCCAAAACCACTTCACAAGCTCCACGAAGGAGAAGCCCGGGCCTCTTCATAATCTTCCACGGAGGGGTCACCGGGACACCAACCAAGCCAACTTGGAGGTCACCCTCCAAGAGTAACAATCTCACGGTCTCTCACTCGAACAAATCATGGTGGAGAGCTCAACACTTATGCAAGGATGCAAAAGCAAGAACACCAAAGGTGTTCAAATCCTTCACACTCAAATCCCAGCAAAACAACAAATGCTAGGATGGAATTAGAGAATATAATGGCTATGGTGGACTGGTGGTGCTATATTCAACGGTTGGTTTCGATGGTTGGCTGGTTATTGGCTGAATTGTTATTTTCGTGGTGCGAGTTCAGCTGTTGGTTTTGATGGTTGGATGGTTATGGTCCACATTAAACTAATGTTCCTGCAACTGTACATGTTTAACTCTGATCCGTGTCTGCGTGTAATAATTATCACATAATGTACATATTGTATGCATGTATTTATTTCTGTAACTTTCGTGGTTTTGGTTGTTGCAAGAAATCCCCTTCGGTCGTTTTATTTCATGTACGACGCATATTCCAGGGTCTCTAATGTATTATCAGCAGGCTGATATCCTTTATACCCTAGGCTGTGGGCTCGCCGTGTCATATATCCAACTGGGCCGAATATAATCCGATCGATAAAATATAAATGTTTCGTCTCATAAAGGGACATGTCATATTTTTAACTGGGCCCAACTAAAAATCTGGCCCAACTATAAATGGGCCTCCCGGTGCGTGCTACGAACGGACCTTTTTGAGAAATCTGGCCCAACTATAAGCGGGCCTCCCGGTGCGTGCAATGAACTAGGCTAAACTAAAAATCCGGCCCAGCTATAGCACGAAATGACACATGGACACCCCATTGATTGACACCTTGCAGGAAATCGACGGTCGTGCATTGTCAGTCCTGCCACATGTCAATCAACGGGATGTCCACGTGTCATGTGGGAATAAAACATGTCGTGCTATAAGTTGACCACGTTTCTAAAGACTAGTGGTCCACATGCCCTGATTTCATGTGTCCACGTGTCATGCTTCAATTGGTACGTCTGTCGTCATCATATTGTAACTCCGAAAGGACGGATGAATCATCGGATCGACACGAGTTGGCTTTACAAAGCGCCACGTGTCCCATGCCACGCCGATGCTGATGTCTGATACGTGCAATTTGCATTACTATTTTATATCATAATTTTACTGTTATTCACTGATATATTTCATATTTAGAGATGATACTTACGTTATTTCATCTATTTTTGCATGTTTTATGATTATTGGAGAATGAACTGCCGGAGTCAGAATTCTGCTGGAAAAATGACCGTCAAGATACCATATTTCTGAAGATCAACAATTACCGAAAAATACCCAGAAGTTCCTATTTTGCCAGATGCCAGAGGAAGCCAAAAGGGAAGCCCAAGGTGGGACAGGAGGGGCCCACACCACCCCTAGGCGTGGGCCACCCCCTGGCCGCGCCTAGGCATGGTGTGGTGGCCCTGGCCCACCACTGACAGCGTTCATTCGCGTATTTCATCCCCCGAGAACCCTAAACAGAGGGGGGACGAACAGAGAAATATTCCGCCGCCGCGACGGGGCAAAATTCCATAGAGAGAGAAAATCTCTCCGGCAGGTGATACGTCCATTTTGCATCACTATTTTATATCATAATTTACTGTTATTCATTGATATATTTCATATTTAGGGATGATACTTATGTTATTTCATCTATTTTGCATGTTTCATGATTATTGGAGAATCGCACACCGGAGTCAGGATTCTGCTGGAAAATGCACCGTCAGAATGCAATATTTCGGAAGATCAGCAATTGACGGGAATTATTCTGAAAATCCTATTTTTCCAGAAGACGGAGGTAGCCAAAAGGAGGAGCCGAGGAGGGCCGCCATGGGCCCCCCTCATAGGCCGGCGCGGGCCCCGCCCGGCCGCGCCGCCATGTGGGGAGGGGCGCACGGCCCCTCTCGGCCTCCTCTCCTTCGCGTACTTCTTCGTTCCGAAAACCTAAACTCCGGAGGATAGTCGCGAAGAGTCACGGCCGCCTGCGGGGCGGAAAACACCGAGAGATAAAAGAGCTCTCCGGTAGGCTGAAATCCGCCGGGAAATTCCCTCCCGGAGGGGGAAATCGACGCCATCGTCATCGTCATCGAGCTGGACATCATCTCCATCATCATCACCATCATCTCCATCATCATCACCGCCATCTCCACCGCTGCACCTCGTCACCGCTGTAACAATTAGGGTTGGATCTTGATTGTTTGATAGGGGAAACTCTCCCGGTATTGATTTCTACTTGTTATTGATGCTATTGAGTGAAACCATTGAACCAAGGTTTATGTTCAGATTGTTATTCATCATCATATCACCTCCGATCATGTTCCATATGATGTCTCGTGAGTAGTTCGTTTAGTTCTTGAGGATATGGGTGAAGTCTAAATGTTAGTAGTGAAGTATGTTGGTTAGTATTCAATGTTATGATATTTAAGTTGTGGTGTTATTCTTCTAGTGGTGTCATGTGAACGTCGACTACATGATACTTCACCATTTATGGGCCTAGGGGAATACATCTTGTATTCGTTTGCTAATTGCGGGGTTGCCGGAGTGACGAAACCTAAACCCCCGTTGGTATATCGATGCAGGGAGGGATAGCAGGATCTCGAGTTTAAGGTCGTGGTTAGATTTATCTTAATTACTTTCTTGTAGTTGCGGATGCTTGCAAGGGGTATAATCACAAGTATGTATTAGTCCTAGGAAGGGCGGTGCATTAGCATAGGTTCACCCACACAACACTTATCAAAACAATGAAGATTAATCAGCTATATGAAGCGAAAGCACTAGACTAAATTCTCGTTTGTCCTCAAGAACGTTTGGTCATTATAAGTAAACAAACCTGCTTGTCCTTTGTGCTAAAAAGGATTGGGCCACTTGCTGCAATTATTTCTCTCGCACTTTACTTACTTGTACTTTATTCATCTGCTATATCAAAACCCCCTGAATACTTGTCTGTGAGCATTTACAGTGAATCCTTCATCGAAACCGCTTGTCAACACCTTCTGCTCCTCGTTGGGTTCGACACTCTTATTTATCGAAAGTACTACGATATCGATGGCGTGTATTTCACACGTTCGTTGGGCAACCCCAAGAGGAAGGTATGATGCGCACAGCAGCAAGTTTTCCTCGGAAAGAAACCAAGGTTTATCGAACCGGGAGGAGCCAAGAAGCACGTTGAAGGTTGATGGCGGCGGGATGTAGTGTGGCGCAACACCGGAGATTCCGGCGCCAACGTGGAACCTGCACAACACAACCAAAGTACTTTGCCCCAACGAAACAGAGTGAGGTTTTCAATCTCACCGGCTTGCTGTAACAAAGGATTAACCGTATTGTGTGGAAGATGATTGTTTGCAGAGAAAATAGTAAAAACAAGTATTGCGAGCAGATTTGTATTTCGAGATTAAAGAATGGACCGGGGTCCACAGTTCACTAGAGGTGTCTCTCCCATAAGATAAAAGCATGTTGGGTGAACAAATTACAGTCGGGCAATTGACAAATAGAGAGGGCATAACAATGCACATACATGACATGATAAGTATAGTGAGATTTAATTGGGCATTACGACAAAGTACATAGACCGCCATCCAACTGCATCTATGCCTAAAAAGTCCACCTTCAGAGTTATCATCCGAACCCCTCCAGTATTAAGTTGCTAACAACAGACAATTGCATTAAGTATGGTGCGTAATGTAATCAACAACTACATCCTCGGACATAGCGCCAATGTTTTATCCCTAGTGGCAACAAGCACAACACAACCTTAGAACTTTCTCATCATCGTCCCGTGTGTCAATGCGGGCATGAACCCACTATCGAGCATAAATACTCCCTCTTGGAGTTAAAAGTAAAAACTTGGCCGAGCCTCTACTAGAAACGGAGAGCATGCAAGATCATAAACAACACATATGTAATAACTTGATAATTAACATGACATGGTATTCTCTATCCATCGGATCCCGACAAACACAACATATAGAATTACGGATAGATGATCTTGATCATGTTAGGCAGCTCACAAGATCCAACAATGAAGCACAATGAGGAGAAGACAACCATCTAGCTACTGCTATGGACCCATAGTCCAGGGGTGAACTACTCACTCATCACTCCGGAGGCGACCATGGCGGTGTAGAGTCCTCCGGGAGATGATTCCCCTCTCCGGCAGGGTGCCGGAGGCGATCTCCTGGATCCCCCAAGATGGGATCGGCGGCGGCGGCGTCTCAGTAAGGTTTTCCGTATCGTGGCTCTCGGTACTGGGGGTTTCGTCACGGAGGCTTTAAGTAGGCGGAAGGGCAAGTCAAGAGGCGGCACGGGGGGCCCACACCATAGGCCGGCGCGGCCGGGGGCGGGGCCGCGCCGCCCTAGGGGTTTGGCCACCCCGTGGCCCCTCTTCGTCTCGTCTTCGGACTTCCGGAAGCTTCGTGGAAAAATAGGCCCCCGGGCTTTGATTTCGTCCAATTCCGAGAATATTTCCTTACTAGGATTTCTGAAACCAAAAACAGCAGAAAACAACGAATCGGCACTTCGGCATCTTGTTAATAGGTTAGTTCCGTAAAATGCACGAATATGACATAAAGTGTGCATAAAACATGTAGGTATCATCAATAATATGGCATAGAACATAAGAAATTATCGATACGTCGGAGACGTATCAAGCATCCCCAAGCTTAGTTCTCGCTCGTCCCGAGCAGGTAAAACGATAACAAAGATAATTTCTGAAGTGATATGCCATCATAACCTTGATCATACTATTTGTAAACATATGTAGTGGATGCAGCGATCAAAACAATGGTGATGACATGAGTAAACAAGTAAATCATAAAGCAAAGACTTTTCATGAATAGTACTTCAAGACAAGTATTAATAAGTCTTGCATAAGAGTTAACTCATAAAGCAATAAATCAAAGTAAAGGTATTGAAGCAACACAAAGGAAGATTAAGTTTCAGCGGTTGCTTTCAACTTGTAACATGTATATCTCATGGATAATAGTCAACATAGAGCAACATAACAAGTACAATATGCAAGTATGTAGGAATCAATGCACGGTTCACACAAGTGTTTGCTTCTTGAGGTGGAGAGAGATAGGTGAACCGACTCAACATAAAAGTAAAGAGAATGGTCCTTCAAAGAGGAAAGCATCGATTGCTATATTTGTGCTAGAGCTTTTATTTTGAAAACATGAAACAATTTTGTCAACGGTAGTAATAAAGCATATGAGTTATGTACATTATATCTTACAAGTTGCAAGTCTCATGCATAGTATACTAATAGTGCCCGCACCTTGTCCTAATTAACTTGGACTACCGGATCTTTGCAATGCACATGTTTTGACCAAGTGTCACAATGGGGTACCTCCATGCCGCCTGTACAAAGGTCTAAGGAGAAAGCTCGCATTTTGGATTTCTCGCTTTTGATTATTCTCAACTTAGACATCCATACCGGGACAACATGGACAACGAGATAATGGACTCCTCTTTTATGCATAAGCATGTGGCAACAATTATTATTCTCATATGAGATTGAGGATATGTGTCCAAACCGAAACTTCCACCATGAATCATGGCTTTAGTTAGCGGCCCAAAGTTCTTCTCTAACAATATGCATGCTCCAACCATGAAGGTGGTAGATCTCTCTTGCTTCGCACAAGACGGACATGCATAGCAACTCACATGATATCCAACAAAGAATAGTTGATGGCGTCCCCGTAAACATGGTTATCGCTCAACAAGCAACTTAATAAGAGATAAAGTGCATAAGTACATATTCAATACTACAATAGTTTTTAAGCTATTTGTCCCATGAGCTATATATTGCAAAGGTGAATGATGGAATTTTAAAGGTAGCACTCAAGCAATTTACTTTGGAATGGCGGATAAATACCATGTAGTAGGTAGGTATGGTGGACACAAATGGCATAGTGATTGGCTCAAGTATTTTGGATGCATGAGAAGTATTCCCTCTCGATACAAGGTTTAGGCTAGCAAGGCTATTTGAAACAAACACAAGGATGAACGGTACAGCAAAACTCACATAAAAGACATATGGTAAACATTATAAGACTCCATACCGTCTTCCTTGTTGTTCAAAACTCAATACTAGATGTTATCTAGACTCTAGAGAAACCAAATATGCAAACCAAATTAGCAAGCTCTAAGTATTTCTTCATTAATGGGTGCAAGGTATACGATGCAAGAGCTTAAACATGAGCACAACAATTGCCAAGTATCAAATTATCCAAGACATTTTAGAGTTACTACATGTAGCATTTTCCAATTCCAACCATATAACAATTTAACGAAGGAGAAACTTCGCCATGAATACTATGAGTAGAGCCTAAGGACATATTTGTCCATATGCAACAGCGGAGCGTGTCTCTCTCCCATAAAGTGAATGCTAGGATCCATTTTATTCAAACAAAACAAAAAACAAAAACAAACCGACGCTCCAAGCAAAGTACATAAGATGTGGCCGAATAAAAATATAGTTTCAGGGGAGGAACCTGATAATGTTGTCGATGAAGAAGGGGATGCCTTGGGCATCCCCAAGCTTAGACGCTTGAGTCTTCTTAATATATGCAGGGGTGAACCACCGGGGAATCCCCAAGCTTAGAGCTTTCACTCTCCTTGATCATATTGCATCATACTCCTCTCTTGATCCTTGAAAACTTCCTCCACACCAAACTCGAAACAACTCATTAGAGGGTTAGTGCATAATAAAAATTCACATGTTCAGAGGTGACACAATCATTCTTAACACTTCTGGACATTGCATAAAGCTACTGGACATTAATGGATCAAAGAAATTCATCCAACATAGCAAAAGAGGCAATGCGAAATAAAAGACAGAATCTGTCAAAACAGAACAGTCCGTAAAGATGGATTTTATTAGGCCACCAGACTTGCTCAAACGAAAATGCTCAAATTGAATGAAAGTTGCGTACATATCTGAGGATCATGCTCGTAAATTGGCGTAATTTTCTGAGCTACCTACAGGGAGATAGACCCAGATTCGTGACAGCAAAGAATTCTGGAACTGCGCAGTAATCCAAATCTAGTACTTACTTTTCTATCAAAGACTTTACTTGGCACAACAAAACATAAAACTAAGATAAGGAGAGGTTGCTACAGTAGTAAACAACTTCCAAGACACAAATATAAAACAAAAATACTGGAGTAAAAACATGGGTTGTCTCCCATAAGCGCTTTTCTTTAACGCCTTTCAGCTAGGCGCAGAAAGTGTAACTCAAGTAACATCAAGAGATGAAGCATCAACATCATAATTTGTCCTAATAATAGAATCATAAGGTACCTTCATTCTCTTTCTAGGGAAGTGTTCCATACCTTTCTTGAGAGGAAATTGATATTTAATATTACCTTCCTTCATATCAATAGTAGCACCAACGGTTCGAAGAAAAGGTCTTCCCAATATAATGGGGCAAGATGCATTGCATTCAATATCCAAGACAACAAAATCAACGGGGACAAGGTTATTGTTAACCATAATATGAACATTATCAACTTTCCCCAAAGGTTTCTTTTTAGCATTATCAGCGAGATTAACATCCAAATAACAATTCTTCAATGGTGGCAAGTCAAGCATATCATAGACTTTTTTAGGCATAACGTAAATACTTGCACCAAGATCACATAAGGCATTACAATCAAAATCTTTGACTCTCATTTTAATGATGGGCTCCCAACCATCCTCTAGCTTTCTAGGAATAGAAGTTTCAAGTTTTAGTTTCTCTTCTCTAGCTTTTATGAGAGCATTTGTAATATGTTTTGTGAAAGCCAAATTTATAGCGCTAGCATTGGGACTCTTAGCAAGTTTTTGCAAGAAATTTATAACTTCAGAGATATGGCAATCATCAAAATCTAAATCATTACAATCTAAAGCAATGGGATTATCATCCCCAAAATTGGAAAAGATTTCAGCAGTTTTATCATAAGCAGTTTCAGCAGTTTTAGCAGTTTCAGGTAATTTTGCGCGCTTTGCACTAGGAGTAGAAGCATTGCCAACACCAATTATTTTACCATTGATAGTAGGAGGTGCTGCAACATATGAATCATTAGCATTGCTAGTGGTGGTAATAGTCCAAACTTTAGCTACATTTTCCTTCTTAGCTAGTTTTTCATTTTCTTCTCTATCCCACCTAGCACGCAGTTCAGCCATTAATCTTATATTCTCATTAATTCTAACTTGGATGGCATTTGTCTGTAGTAACAATTTTATTTTCTAAATCCTCGGGTTTAGCAGCCATTTTATTAATTAAAGAAGATTGTGATGCGGACATGTATGAGATTCGGTTTTCAAGCATCGGCAAGTTTAGTTTGCAACCCCGAGATCTCCCTATTCAGATTTTCAAGTTGATTCCCTATATTCTTCAACAAGGTAGATTGCTCATTCATTGTTTTAGTAAACAATTTATTTTGCTCATACTGCGATTGCATAAAGTTCTTGGTGGCCCTTTCAATTTCTAACATCTTTTCCTCATTAGGTGAAACATATCTACCATAAGAATTACCATTAGCAGGATGTGGTCTAGAATTTTGAGCAACCAATGAAGCTAGCGGAACATTATTAGGATCAACATTAGTCCTACCATTAACAAGCATAGACATAATAGCATCAACCTTATCATTCAAGGAAGAGGATTCTTCAACAGAATTTACCTTCTTACCTTGTGGAGCTCTTTCCGTGTGCCATTCAGAGTAATTAACCATCATATTATCAAGAAGCTTTGTTGCTTCACCAAGAGTGATGGACATAAAGGTACCTCCAGTAGCTGAATCCAATAAATTCCGCGAAGAAAAATTTAGTCCCGCATAGAAGGTTTGGATGATCATCCAAGTAGTCGATCCATGGGTTGGGCAATTTTTAACCGAGAGATTTCATTCTTTCCCAAGCTTGAGCAACATGTTCATTATCTAATTGTTTAAAATTCATTATGCTACTCCTCAAAGATATAATTTTAGCAGGGGGATAATATCTACCAATAAAAGCATCCTTCCATTTAGTCCATGAATCAATACTATTCTTAGGCGAGAGATAGCAACCAATCTTTAGCTCTTCCTCTTAATGAGAAAGGGAACAATTTTAATTTTATAATGTCACCATCTACATCTTTATACTTTTGCATTTCACATAGTTCAACAAAATTATTGAGATGGGCAGCAGCATCATCGAACTTACACTGGAAAATTGCTCTCGCATAACAAGATTAAGTAAAGCAGGTTTAATTTCAAAGAATTCCACTGTAGTAGCAGGTGGAGCAATAGGTGTGCATAAGAAATCATTATTATTTGTGCTAGTGAAGTCACACAACTTAGTATTTTCAGGGTTGGCCATTTTAGCAATAGTAAATAAAGCGAACTAGATAAAGTAAATGCAAGTAAACTAATTTTTTTGTGTTTTTGATATAGCAAACAAGACAAGTAAATAAAGTAAAACTAGCAACTAATTTTTTTGTGTTTTGATATAATGCAGCAAACAAAGTAGTAAATAAAATAAAGCAAGACAAAAACAAAGTAAAGTGATTGAGAAGTGGAGACTCCCCTTGCGGCGTGTCTTGATCTCCCCGGCAACGGCGCCGGAAAATATGCTTGATGGCGTGTATTTCACACGTTCGTTGGGCAACCCCAAGAGGAAGGTATGATGCGCACAGCAGCAAGTTTTCCCTCGAAAGAAACCAAGGTTTATCGAACCAGGAGGAGCCAAGAAGCACGTTGAAGGTTGATGGCGGCGGGATGTAGTGCGGCGCAACACCGGAGATTCCGGCGCCAACGTGGAACCTGCACAACACAACCAAAGTACTTTGCCCCAACGAAACAGTGAGGTTGTCAATCTCACCGGCTTGCTGTAACAAAGGATTAACCGTATTGTGTGGAAGATGATTGTTTGCAGAGAAAATAGTAAACACAAGTATTGCAGCGAGATTTGTATTTCGAGTATTAAAGAATGGACCGGGGTCCACGAGTTCACTAGAGGTGTCTCTCCCATAAGATAAAAGCATGTTGGGTGAACAAATTACAGTCGGGCAATTGACAAATAGAGAGGGCATAACGATGCACATACATGACATGATAAGTATAGTGAGATTTAATTGGGCATTACGACAAAGTACATAGACCGCCATCCAACCGCATCTATGCCTAAAAAGTCCACCTTCGAGGTTATCATCCGAACCCCTCCGGTATTAAGTTGCTAACAACAGACAATTGCATTAAGTATGGTGCGTAATGTAATCAACAACTACATCCTCGGACATAGCGCCAATGTTTTATCCCTAGTGGCAACAGCACAACACAACCTTAGAACTTTCTGTCTCTGTCCCAGGTGTCAATGCAGGCATGAACCCACTATCGAGCATAAATACTCCCTCTTGGAGTTAAAAGTAAAAACTTGGCCAGAGCCTCTACTAGAAACGGAGAGCATGCAAGATCATAAACAACACATATGTAATAACTTGATAATTAACATGACATGGTATTCTCTATCCATCGGATCCCGACAAACACAACATATAGAATTACGGACGGATGATCTTGATCATGTTAGGCAGCTCACAAGATCCAACAATGAAGCACAATGAGGAGAAGACAACCATCTAGCTACTGCTATGGACCCATAGTCCAGGGTGAACTACTCACTCATCACTCCGGAGGCGACCATGGCGGTGTAGAGTCCTCCGGGAGATGATTCCCCTCTCCGGCGAGGGTGCCGGAGGCGATCTCTCGGATCCCCCGAGATGGGATCGGCGACGGCGGCGTCTCGGCAAGGTTTTCCGTATCGTGGCTCTCGGTCCGGGGGTTTCGTCACGGAGGCTTTAAGTAGGCGGAAGGGAAAGTCAAGAGGCGGCACGGGGGCCCACACCATAGGCCGGCGCGGCCGGGGTGGGGCCGCGCCGCCCTAGGGTTTGGCCACCCCGTGGCCCCTCTTCGTCTCGTCTTCGGACTTCGGAAGCTTCGTGGAAAAATAGGCCCCTGGGCTTTGATTTCGTCCAATTCCGAGAATATTTCCTTACTAGGATTTACGAAACCAAAAACAGCAGAAAACAAGCAATCGGCACTTCGGCATCTTGTTAATAGGTTAGTTCCGGAAAATGCACGAATATGACATAAAGTGTGCATAAAACATGTAGGTATCATCAATAATATGGCATAGAACATAAGAAATTATCGATACGTCGGAGACGTATCAGATACACCCCCTATACTTGTGGGTCATCAGCAGGCAGGGGGTAATCGTTGCCATCGTCACCGTCATCGAGCTGGACTTCATCGGGATCATCATCACTATCATCTCCATCACCGGCACCATCATCTCCATCATCTCCACTCCATCCCGCTGTAACATTTTGGGTTTGATCTTGTCTAGTTCATAGGGAAACTTTCCTGGTGTTAATTACTCCTCGTAGTTGATGATATTGAGTGAAACCATTGGATTAAAGTTTATGTCCAGATTGTTATTCATCATTATATCACCTCTGATTATGATCCACATAATGTATTGTGAGTAGTTCGTTTAGTTCTTGAGGAGATGGGAGAAGTTAAGATGTTAGTAGTGGAACTATGTTGAGTAATATTTAATGGTTTGATATTTAAGTTGTGGTGTTATTCTTCTAGTGGTGTCATGTGGACGTCGACTACATGATACTTCACCTTTATGGGCCTAGTGGAATGTATCGTGTATTTGGCTACTAATTGTGGGGTTGCTGGAGTGACAGAAACCTAAACCCCCGTTGGGAAACCAGTGCATGAGGGAGTGTAGGATCTCAAAGTTTAAGGCTGTGGTTAGATTTATCTTAATTATTTTCTTGTAGTTGCGGATGCTTGCAAGGGGTATAATCACAAGTATGCATTAGTCCAAGTAGGGGTAGTGCATTAGCATAGGTTCACCCACACAATACCTACCAAACTGATAAAAATTATTCAGTTGCGTGAAGCGAAAGCACTTGACGAAATTCTCGTGTATCCTCAGGAACGTTTAGACATCATAAGTAAAACAACCGGCTTGTCCTTTGCTCTAGAAAGAACTGGACCACTCGCTGCAATTATTATTACTGTCTTTTATTTACTCGTACTTTATTTATTTGCACTATCAAAAACCCCTGGGAACCTGTTTGCTAGTGTTTATAGTGAATCCTTGATCAAAACTGCTTGTCAACACCGTACCTTCTGCTACTCGTTGGGTTCGACACTCTTATTTATCGAAAGTATTACGATACACCCCCTATACTTGTGCGTCATCAATGTCAAGCTAGACGACAAAGTTTATAGTCGACCAGACTGACAACTTAATGATTGGCATGACACGTCAATCATTGTCCCGACATATTAATCATTAGCCTGACACACTTGACACGACGGTCACTAGTCAGGGGAACTGGCGCATGATGGTTATTTCCGTCACAACAAGTTGGTCCGAGTGAGCTGTTGATACGTCCAAAACGTATCTACTTTCCCGAACACTTTTGCTATTGTTTTACCTCTAATTTGTGTATTTTGGATACAACTAACACAGACTAACACTGTTTTCAGCAGAATTGCCCTGGTGTCTTGTTTTTGTGCAGAAACTCAACTTTCAGGAAAATCCCCGGGATTAATTCCAATGGGCCTATTTTCATAGAAGAGGGACGGAGCCAGAAGACCAGAAGGAGGGGGGCCACGAGGCGCCAACCCCATAAGGCGACGCGGTGGGCCCCTGGGCCGCGCCGCCCTATGGTGGCGACGCCTCGGGCAGCCCCAGGTGCCCCCCTCTGGACTACTTAAGTGCTTCGACCTAAACACGCACGGTGGTTAGACGAAATCGCCAGAAGACATCCAGAACACCGCCGCCATCGCGAAACTCCGTCTCGGGACCAGAAACTCCGTTCTGGCACTCCGCCGGGACGGGGAATTGGAGGAGATCATCGCCATCATCACCACCGACGCCTCTCCATCGACCAGCCATGTTTCCCCCATCCATGTGTGAGTAATTCCCCGCTGGAGGCTGAAGGGGATGGTAGGGATTGGATGAGATTGGTCATGTAATAGCATAAGATTGTTAGGGCATAGTGCCTAGTATCCGTAATTGGTACTTTTATGATATTGTTGCAACTTGTTATGCTTAATGCTTGTCACTAGGGCCTGAGTGCCATGATCTCAGATCTGAACATGTTATTGTTTCATGATGATATGCATTGTTTTATGATCTTACCTGCAAGTTGTATACACATATTGCTCGTCCGGAACCCGAGGCCCCAAAGTGAAGAAATTGGGACAACCGGAGGGGAAGGCGGTGATATGAGGATCACATGTGTTCACGGAGTGTTAATGCTTTGCTCCGGTGCTCTATTAAAAGGAGTACCTTAATTTCCAGTAGATTCCCTAGAGGCCCAGCTGCCACCGGCTGGTAGGACAAAAGATGTTGTGCAAGTTTCTCATTGCGAGCACGCACGACTATATATGGAACACGTGCCTATGGATTGTTTAGTACTTGGATACCGTTTTTTTATTATCTGCAAATGCCCTGCCTTGATTGTTACATGAGTTCTCTCATCCATGCAGCGCCCGTTCATCCATCCCTGTGCCTAGAGTACTTTAATCCTGCTGTTTACTATAATCACTACTGCTGTCTTTGTTACACTTCTACTTATATTTCACTATCACTCTTGCTATAAAACTGTTACTACTGATAAACTCTTGCGGGCAAGTCTATTTCCAGGTGCAGCTGAATTGACAACTCCGCTGTTAAGGCTTACAAATATTCTTTGGCTCCCCTTGTGTCGAATCAATAAATTGGGTTTTACTTCCCTCGAAGACTCATTGCGATCCCCTATACTTGTGGGTCATCAAGACTATTTTACGCGCGCCGTTGCCGGGAGCATAGCTTTATTTGCAAGTTCACTTGGATTGATATTGTTCGCTGCAAATTCTCCATCATGGGTAAACCTCGCGATACTAAAGTCGCCATATTACCATCCACTACAAGAAAAGGTACAACTCTGAGTACCTCTGCTGCTTGATGACCCACAAGTATAGGGGGTGTATCGTAGTATCTTCGATAAGTAAGAATGTCGATCTCAACGAGGAGGAGAAGGTGTTGACAAGCAGTTTCGATGAAGGATTCACTGTAAATGCTCACAGACAAGTATTCAGGGGGTTTTGATATAGCAGGTGAATAAAGTACAAGTAAATAAAGTGCGAGAGAAATAATTGCAGCGAGTGGCCCAATCCTTTTTAGCACAAAGGACAAGCCGGTTTGTTTACTTATAATGACCAAACGTTCTTGAGGACACACGGGAATTTAGTCTAGTGCTTTCGCTTCATATAGCTGATTAATCTTCATTGTTTTGATAAGTGTTGTGTGGGTGAACCTATGCTAATGTACCGCCCTTCCTAAGACTTATACATACTTGTGATTATACCCCTTGCAAGCATCCGCAACTACAAGAAAGTAATTAAGATAAATCTAACCACAGCCTTAAACTCTGAGATCCTGCTATCCCTCCTGCACCGATATACCAACGGGGGTTTAGGTTTCTGTCACTCCGGCAACCCCGCAATTGGCAAATGAATACAAGATGCATTCCCCTAGGCCCATAAATGGTGAAGTGTCATGTAGTTTACGTTCACACGACACCACTAGAAGAATAACACCACAACTTAAATATCACAACATTGAATACTAACCAACATAATTCACTACTAACATTTAGACTTCACCCATGTCCTCAAGAACTAAACGAACTACTCACGAGACATCATATGGAACATGATCGGAGGTGATATGATGATGAATAACAATCTGAACATAAACCTTGGTTCAATAGTTTCACTCAATAGCATCAATAACAAGTAGAAATCAACACCGGGAGAGTTTCCCCTATCAAACAATCAAGATCAAACCCAAATTGTTACAGCGGTGACGAGGTGCAGCGGTGGAGATGGCGGTGATGATGATGGAGACGATGGTGATGATGATGGAGATGATGTCCAGCTCGTTGATGATGACGATGGCGTCGATTTCCCCCTCCGGGAGGGAATTTCCCCGGCAGATTTCGGCCTGCCGGAGAGCTCTTTTCTCTCTGGTGTTCTCCGCCCCGTAGAGGCGGCTGTGACTCTTTGCGACTATCCTCTGGAGCTTAGGTTTTCGGGACGAAGACGTACACGAAGAAAAGGAGGCAAGAGGGGGCTGTGGGCCCCCTCCTCACAGGGCGGCGCGGCCAGGCCTTGGGCCACGCCGGCCTATGAGGTGGGACCACCTCGGGTCCCCTCGGCTCCCCCTTCTGGCTCCCTTCGTCTTCTGGAAAAATAGGATTTTTCATATAATTTCCGTCAACTGTTGATCTTCCGAAATATTGCATTCGACGGTGCTTTTTCCAGTGGAATCCCGACTCCGGTGCGCGATCCCCAAATAATCATGAAACATGCAAAATAGATGAAATAACATAAGTATCATCTCCAAATATGAAATATATCAATGAATAACGGCAAATTATGATATAAAATAGTGATGCAAAATGGACGTATCAACTCCCCCCAAGCTTAGACTTCGCTTGTCCCCAAGCGAAACTGAGCTCAGTAAACAAGACCGCATGTTTATGGAGTGAAGAGTCGATAAATAAAATACTGACAAGAAGCATCATATTCATCCACACAAGACATTCTAGTGAACAACTTCCTCATATAATTCAACTTGAAACAAGTAGAAGGTAATCACAAATGAAGGTGCATAAGAAATCATAATTGGTGATGGCAAACTTTGTTCTTGGTCAGAGAACAGTTAACGGATTATACTTATCTATTGAGCAGCGCTCTCATATTAAAGCTTATAATAAACTTGCATACTCAATCATAGTAATCTCCTCATAATCATTGATAACTTTCAAAGCTATATTCATTCAGATAAAACTTGCACTAAACAAGGAAGAGTAAAAGACATGATGAAATAGATCACAATATAAATGGTTTGATCACAACAACTCAGATGCTTGCTTGAGATGGAGGGAAATAGGTTTACTCGACTCAACATAAAGTAAAAGACAGGCCCTTCGCAGAGGGAAGCATGGATTAAATCATGTGCTAGAGCTTTTTAAGTTTTGAAATCATATAGAGAGCATAAAAGTAAAGTTTTGAGAGGTGTTTGTTGTTGTCAACGAATGGTAGTGGGTACTCTAACCCCCTTGCCAAACGAGACCTCCAAAGAGCGGCTCCCATGAAGGACGTTATCTCTACCGGCAAGGTAGATCATCCTTCTTCTCTTTTGTTTACACATGTACTTTAGTTTATTTAAGGATGACACTCCCCCAACCTTTGCTTACACAAGGCATGGCTAACCGAATCCTCGGGTGCCTTCCAACAATCTCATACCATGGAGGAGTGTCTATTGCAAAATTAAGTTGCTTCGATGAATCGGGGCAAAACATGTGAAGAGAATTATTAATGAAAGTTGATTAATTGGGGCTGGGAACCCCGTTGCCAGCTCTTTTTGCAAAATTATAGGATAAGTGGATGAAGCCACCAGTCCATTAGTGGAAGCTGCCTAACAAGACTGAAAGATAAAACACCACATACTTCCTCATGAGCTATAAAACATTGACACAAATAAGAAGTAGTAAATTTTGAATTGTTTAAAGGTAGCACATGAAGTATTTACTTGGAACGGTAGGGAAATACCACATAGTAGGTAGTTATGGTGGACACTGATGGCATAGGTTTGGTTTAAGGGTTTGGATGCACGAGAAGTATTCCCTCTCGGTGCAGGTCTTTGGCAAGCAAGGTTAATTAGCAAGCATACGAGTTGAAGGAAACAAACAAATATACATGAGATAGAAACAATCATGCATCTTCCTTGTAAGCACAAACAATTTTAACTTCAGAATACTAAGCCAGGAACTAACAAGAAAGATAACAACATATCTACATGTGTTTCCTCTTTTCTACTTAAACTCAAGGTGTTGTTGCTATTGACCAATGCTAAGTATGCCAAAACCAAATAGATATACTCAATGCTCCCAAAGTGATACCAATACTAACAACAAGATTAATCATATAATAGAGATTGCAAACTAAAATAAGATGTGCAATATGTAAATGATAAGACTTCTCATTAATATTCCATAACGATAACTCACACCAAGGGATACATAGATAACCAACTAAAGAGAGATACTTCCACACCGCAACACATCTCATATGATAACTTCCCTACTCATGATACGACACTACTTGAAAGTAAAAAGGTAAAAGATAGTGATGATGTGATACTGTAACATCCCAAGATTTCAATAAAAGGAACAAGAGAGAGAGAGTTCAAGAATCCAAAAATTAGGGCCAACAAAAACTTTTTCTCATCATATAGGACTATGCATATAGCTCACCTTGTTAATTATTTGAGTGTGCTCTTGCCATGATGCTTGCTTATGTGTTCTCCCTCACTCTAAAACCCTAGCAATGATCACTTGATCATCCAAAGTCAAATAAAAAGAAAATAGAAAAGAAATTATAAAAATCCATTTCACACACCCATATGGCCTATGCCATTTTTACAAATCTTTAATCTAGACCACTTTGGTTTGCACCATTAGTTGTAAATGGCTACTAAACACTTATTAACACCTTTGGAAACAATCAAACTCAATTCAAATCAAATTTGAATAAATTTTGTGATCACATGTGATTATGGTCATATGTGACAATTTCAGCATGATACCCACTTTGAGCCCCTGGTTTTCAACTTTTTCTTTCTACACTTGGCCAACTCTTTGCACGTCTTCCAAGATCTCATCAAGGACTACAACTTTGCTCAAGGGACCCACCTCAAACTCTGTCTCAAATTCAAATGACAAGCAAGCAAAGTGGGGACTTTTTAACATATGTAAGATCACATGCAAGATGTGATTTTGCAAATCAACACCATTTTGACCACCACCACCTCCATTCTACTTCTCTTATTATATGATTACACTCCACCAAAAATATTTTCAAAATTTGAAATTAATTTTCTTGCGGGCATTACAACAAACACCTTGCGAGCAGAGTAAAGATTGTTGCCCATACTGATTTTTCACCTTGGACTTGGTCCAACTCTGGCCACCCCTGCACTTCTGGAGCCTCCACTCACCTCACTGCATCCTCTCACTCACCTGCCCAGCACTGGAGAGGCTCAACTTGGCCAGAACATGCCATGCCGTGGCATGGCATGCCACTCACCTGCTCACTCCCTCTCTGGTCACTTCCGACAGGCCTCACCATGTCAATCACTCTCCTCTCACTCACCTGAGCCTGACCAGACCAAGCCACGACCAAGTCTCGCACCGCAACGGGCAGAAATCGTCGTGCCCAGTGGCGCCCAGACATGCCCATGCACGCGCCAGAGCGCGCATGTCGCCAACTCTGGACGCGCCAGAGCGTCAGCCGTCCCGCGCCCTCGCGTCACCTCTGCTCTCTCTCTCTCACCGCCAGTCGACGCCTCACCTCACCCTACACCGCCTGGACACGGCCACTTGCCCGCGGGAACGCCGCAGACGACGACCGCGTCCACGACCGTCCGCCATGGCCTGCAAGCTCCCATCAAACGCGCCATCGCCACAGAGCCTCTGTCGCGCCACGATCACGCTCGTCGTCATCACCAGAGCAGCAGCAACCAGTAGCGCCCATCACTTGCCCCTTCGCAACCTTGGAACGGCGACGACGACGATGACCTCCGCTCCGCCCCACGGCCACCTCCCGCTCCTATAAAAGGAGGGCTCCTCCCATCGAATTGAGCACACCCACAGCTTCCTCTCCTCACCACTGCTCTCCTCGACCTCTCAATTGAATCGATTAGCCACCCCACGGCCTCAATTGCAAGATCGCCGCCGCCAGTACACGGAGTTCGCCGGAGCAGGAGGCCACCCCAGGACACGCCGCTGCTACCAGGGAGATCCTCGTCCTCGACAACGACGCGGCGCACCACTCCGACGCTCGCCGGAGCTCCGACGAGCTCGCCGACCCCCTACCTCCGCCGCCAGTAAGTCCATCGCTCGTCGTCGACGATGATGCTTCTCGACCGTGCGATCGCGTTCTAATCGCACGGCTCTCCTCTCCCCGTACCGCTTCGCGCGTTACAGCCTACAGACAGGTGGCCCCCACCCTGTCAGCTGGCCCGCTGCGAAGCTGGGCCAGCCCATTTCTCTCTCGCGTGGCACAGCCGGTTTCTTTTCCCGCCAGCCCATTCAAATTTCAAAAATCCAGAATAGATAAATTTGCAATCTGATGCTAACTTTGAAATTTAATAGGGACAAATCTACTCGGCCAAATTTTACAAATTTTATATCTATGGAAAGCTTAGGATTTTCTCTACACAATGCCACTGGTTTGAACCCTAGATCTATTGTAGAATTAAAGTGAGAAAATAAACAAGGCAGGGAATTTTCTGCCTTAGTATAATTATTAAAAATCAACCAAAAATGCTTTTGAGTTGATTCCAACTCCTATAATTCACATTTCACTTATAATAATTGTTTCTGCAAAAATATGCCATGCTTACTTTGAATGATCATGGCCTAGTTTAATTAAAGGACTTTATGGCTATTCCTAGTCAAAGATATTGTCCAAAACTATTAAGAAATCTTATGGGAGTGTTTCTCTCATTTAAATCTTGTCACCGCCAATTAAAAATGAGGTAGAGACTCTGGTCAATTAGTTCTCATATAAATTGTGGTGATATTAAATCTTTACCATGCTAGGATTAAATGGTATGAGGTGCTCACCTCATTTAAATCATTTTCTTAAATGATAAGTGTGAAGAGGTTGACTTTAGTCAACCTAGGTCACATATTATTCATAAGAGAAATTAAATCTTAATAGGATAATGAGAGGAAATTATTTCTCTAAGTAATTGGAAATAACACCTAAGTTAGTATGAGAGGAAATTATTTTTTTCTTAAATAATAAGAAAAACACATCCACCAACTTAATAGTAATGTGTGATGCTAGTTTAAGTGTGTGAACCATGTTTGTGCTTAGTTTAATTAAATAAGTTTGGTGTGATGATTGTGTACCCCGTATTCGTATTTTAGACGCTAGTACCGAGGAGTACCGGGAGGAGGAGGAGGTCTACTTCCAAGGAGAAGAAGACCACTTTGACCAATTCCCCAACCAAGGCAAGATAATACTCTTGCAAAGTGCAAAGCTCACCATGAGCAAGGCATTACCCATTTACTTTATGTTAATGATCCTACTTCCCAGTTTTACTTTACAAGCTTTATTTACTTTTGTTTTATCAAAGTAATTTTTGATTCATGATTCACTTGGTTAGTATTGAATTAGTACAAGAGTATCAAACTTAGCCTAGAAGCAAAGCAAGTTACTTAGCACCCCTCATACGTAGTTGCTAGTGCTAAATTAAAAATGACTACTCTAGATGGGAACATGTGTTTATGAAATGATGATGGTGAAAACCTTGGAATGATGAGTCATTTCCATTGAAAGATTTTGAAGGTGAATATGACCTGAATTTGACTTGGTGAATTTGGCTAAAAACCGATGATTGAGTTGGATGCGATACCATTACAATTTTTGAGTACCCCCACAATACCTGATTATGGGTAAGGCTTAGCTGGAAATTTATGTGTCTTAGTATGGGTTCCCTCTGAACACACATCATAGGGGTTATGCTTGAGGCTGCCTCCGTTGTTGAGAAATGATGTGAATTGAGGTGAATTGTACGGCCAAGCCCTGTGCAGTTCCAGGGTTAACAGTTGGTTTTCACCGGGAGGCCAAGCTCATGGGGAGAGGTGACTATACTAGGGTGTGTAAGTAAAAGGTTAACGGTTGATGATCCGCGTACTGAGTTACGATTATTCGGGGTTTATCCCTGACGGATGTAATCAAATGTTGTGGCACAAGTGTGCAACCTCTGCAGAGTGTAAACCTATTCGAATAGCCGCGTCCGCGGTCATGGACAGTTGGAAAGGCCATACTGTTTCCGTCATCAGAATTTATATCTTTTTGAACTTCACTACAAGAAAAACCTTCCATAGAGACATTTTACTAGAGACACTTACTACTTTGCCTCTTTAAAAATCACATTGAGACACTTTGCATGTTGTAGTGGCACTTTTTGAGACACTTCAGAAATAGTCTCATATGTAGGGACGTTAGTTGAGACATTTTTGTAAGGGGTTGCAATTTTCATTCTATAGGCAACTTATGAGACACTCCAAAGTGTCACAAATAAGTTATCAAGAGGCAATACGTGAGACACTTTGTTGTATGTCTTTAATTTTTATCCAGAGGCAGTGTTTGAGGTATTTTGCTTGTTCTCTAGAGACATTTGTTCTTTATTTGGGTCATGGTGAGCAATACTAATTAGAAATTTGTTCCAAGTATCAACATATACTTGTGAAAGGGTGAGATGGTTAGTTGAGTAAGTCTTAATCACTAAGGTCATGAGTTCAAGTATTGCTTTTCACATGGTTTCTTTACATTTATTTACTCTAGAGACACAATATAATGCCTCTTTTATGTCTTCTAAAATGTAAAGACATTATTACTAGTGTCCTTACCACGTAGAGACATCGCCCGTAGTGACATTTTCGAGACAATATGGAAAGTGCCTCTATAACTACGTAGGAGCAATTTAAGTGTCTCTACTGGACCAAAATAGTGTCTCTATATGCCAATTCTCTTGTAGTGCTTGAACGGTGACTTTGAATTTTAATCACAACTGAGTTGTGGGAATGACACTAATGTTCCCACTTGAGTTAGTTAGCACATGAGGAGTTCTTTACTAAAAGGTTTCTAAACTAAAATTGGCTTTATGCAAATAACCCTAGAGCTTAGAACACTTTCAATAGCCATGTTAGCACTTACATTAGTATTAGATTGCGAGTACTTAAAGTACTCACGGCTTTGTCCCTGGCTATTCAAATGGCCGGACTATGAAGCCGAGCAGCAGTACGAGGATGACGATCAGCAGGACGTCTACCACAACTAGGAGCTTCTAACGTCAAGCGTTGGCCTGTGGACTAGAGAGTCCTTGTATCTTACGCTTCCGCGATGAACTTGTGTTTGTTCGTTGATCAATAGATCAACTATTCGTGTAATATGGATCATGTGATTCCAAGTTGTAAGACATTATGGTTTGTAATGAATGATGACTGTGATACTTAACTATTATGCCTCGCAACAACAATATTCCTGGGATTGCGATGTATGACATAATAGGCATTCGGACTTAAAAATCCGGGTGTTGACAACTTGGTATCAGAGCCATTGTTTGACCTTAGGGGACCCTAGTTAGAAATGGACGTTCTGAAAATTTAGTTTCAAAAATGAATGAAGTATTTCTGAAAATTTAAGTCTTTGTCTTCTCTTTAAGTTCTTTGGAAAATAAGAAGTTATGTTCTTCCTTAGAGATATACCTAAAATTTTGCCACACTTGTTCACTTCTCTAACTTAATCCTTCACTTCACTTTCAGATGGAGCCCGTGAACACGAAGTTTTACCAGCTCGGGAATGGGGGAAGCTTGATCTTCGAGCACGACCTCAACGCCCTGTCCGACCACCTTGGTCGCCCGCACCCGGAGTTCCACGGAGCCCAGATCTCTGACCAGTCAGGAGGCGAACTGCAGTGGATCATCACTGCGGATTTGAGGGGCAAGATGGAGCCTCCCACTTCGAGAGGATCCTCTTCTCCTTCATGGAGAGCAACTGGCTGGACGGACTTGCCCGCGCCCTTCAGAAGGGACTCGCACGCTTGTGCGGGATGAGCGGGGAGGCACTCAAGCACCCTCGTTTTTCTCACCTCGCGAGGCGTAACTCTGCTGGAGAGCCCATGGACATGCCATCCCACCCGGAGCTGAAGCACCATGTGGAGCATCTCGACTTCATGCTGTACCACACTCAGCAGGATCTCGACCACTCCCGTGAGTACGCCAACCAGACTCACGCCCGCATCATCGAGCAAGGCGACGCCATCAAGATGCTCGCCAATGACCGCAGGACTCTCCGCCAGCAGCGGACGAAGAGGGATGCCACCATCACTCGCCTCCGCGCGAAGATAGCAGCACTCGAGGCCACTGTCAAGGCCCAGGAGGAGCAGATGAAGAAGATGGAGGAAGATGGAGAAGACATTCAGGGAGGAAGCAACTACCTGAGTGACGACAATGACTTCGAGGAGGATGAGAACACCGAGGGGGAAGACTACGAGTTCCTGGACGACGGAGATGATGACTACACCCCCATCGATGTTGATGAGGATGAGGAGTAGTTCACTTGTGCACTATCGTAGGTGTGAGTTGTATCCCGCCCCAATGTATCGTAGCTTGGAGAAGAAGGGTTCTTAAAACCCTTAGTGTGTTAGCATGTAATGTGTGTTGTTTGTTATGAATGAATGTATGTTTGTGTCATCATAAAAAGACTTCAAGTTTTAAGCTTTTGAACTTAAACACAAAACAAGCCATAGAAATTTTCCCTCTTATCTCATGATCTATCTCAATGCTCAGATGGCCCCTCCAACTCGCAACGCGAATCAAGACGCTATGATGCAGATGTTGCAAGTTATGCTGGAAGATAGAGAAGCAGAAAGAGCTGAAAGGCAAGCCAACATTGCAGCACTTCAACAGCTTGCCAACAACAATCAAGGCCATCATGATCACCCAGGATCAAAGCTCAAGAACTTCCAGAATACCAACCCGCCAGTTTTCAGCAAGACTGAGGAACCCCTGGATGCAGATGATTGGCTCCAAACTATGGAGAACAATCTAGAAGTAGCTGCAGTTGAAGAAAATGAGAAAGTGTTGTTTGCTACGCACTACTTAGCAGGACCCGCAAGAGCTTGCTGGACAAGCACCCGTGCCATGAACACGGGACAGTTCATGACTTGGGCAGATTTCAAGCTCAAATTCAGCAAGTACCATGTGCCCCCGGTCCGATAAAGAAGATGAGAGATGAATTCCGTGAACCGAAGCAAGGCCGGATGTCCGTGGTGGAATACCGCGACAAGTTCCTAACTTTGTCAAGGTACGCCCGGATGAGACCGATACTACCGAGAAGAGGAAGGAAAGGTTTCGAACGGATCGCATGATGAGATGCAGACTGTGTTGATCAACATCCCCTTCGCCGACCTCGAAGCCCTTGTTGACTCCGCCATCCAAATGGAGGGGAAACTGCACCAAGCCAACGAGAACTGCAAGCGCCGCATGATGAATCAGAGTGGGCCTAGCAATGCCCCAAGGTATCGCCCCAACTCAGGCGGAGGCTTCAGGACTAACAAGCCAATGCACAGATGTCACGTCCGGTTTATCAGAACCGGAGTGGAGGCAACCCCAGGCCAGGAGGCCACAACAACAACAGCAACTACAACAACAACCACAACAACAACTTCAACCGCGCTCCGCCGAGAGCCCCCAACAACAACACCAACAACACCAACACCGCACCAAGGACTGGGAGCAACGCCATCCCCGTTGCAACCAAGGACAAGTCCACCATCACCTGCTACGAATGTGGAGTTGTGGGACACTACTCCAATGAGTGCCCCAAAAGGCTGGCCAAGCTCGCCAGGCAACACCGCCGCACCTGCTCGCAGCAGCAACGCCGTGTCTCCACCGGCAAGAAGTTCTCCCCCAACAACCCGAACAACCGTGGAGGTCGCCTCTACCACATGAACGTCGAGGAAGCCCGGAAGCACCGGATGTGGTGCTGGGTATGTTCTCTCGTTAACTCAATACCGACAAGAGTGTTGTTTGATTCGGGAGCATCGCATTCATTTGTCACGAAGATTTTGTGTGCACTAGTAAGATTCAACCAATCAGCTTGAAACATGTCATGATAGTTCAAATACCTGGATCAACCACTAAAGCTAGAAAATTTTGCAAAGCTGTACCCATCAGAATTCATGAAATAGACTTTTATGCAAACTTGATTGTTCTGGGAACAAAAGGATTGGAAGTAGTATTGGGTATGGATTGGATGGCGAAACATCATGGATTGATAGACTGCGCCAAGAAGGCCATCACCATGACTAGTAGCACCGGAAAAATAATAGAACATGTGTCTGAAAGACTACCCAGAAATTTCACCTCCAACCAAAGTGTAGCCAAGCCAACTCTGGATCAAATCAGGGTCGTCTGTCGATACCCTGATGTGTTTCCGGATGATCTACCCGGTATGCCCCCAGATCGGGATATCGAGTTCATCATCGAGTTAATCCCGGGAACATGACCTATAGCCCAGAGAGCCTACAGCATGAACCCCGCAGAACTAGTGGAACTGAAGAAGCAACTAGATGATATGTTGTACAAAGGTCTGATTCGACCAAGTGCGTCGCCTTGGAGATCACCAGTTTTGTTTGTGGATAAGAAAGACGGTGCCACTCGTTTGGTTACGGATTATCGTAAGCTTAACGATGTCACCATCAAGAACAAATACCCCTTGCCAAAGATAGAAGACCCGTTTGACCAGCTGACCGGTGCCCAAGTATTCTCGAAGATTGATCTGAGGACAGGTTACCATCAACTGAAGATCCGTGCAACGTGATATTCCAAAGACCGCTTTTACCACCGTGATATGGACTCGTATGAGTACAATGTCATGTCCTTCGGACCGACCAATGCCCCCGCTTACTTCATGAATCTCATGAATAAGATCTTTATGGACTTTCCGGATAAGTTTGTCGTTGTCTTCATCGACGACATCCTTATCTACTCCAAATCGAAGAAGAACATGAGCAACATTTGGAAGTGGTTCTAGAAACCCTTAGGCAGCATCAGTTGTACGCCAAGTTTAGCAAATGCGAGTTTTGGTTGAAGGAAGTAGGATTCCTGGGACACATCTTGTCCGCAGGAGGAATTGCCGTAGATCCCGCTAAAATCAAAACCGTTGAGGAATGGAAAGCCCCAACCACCCAGACCGAAGTCCGGGCATTTCTGGGATTAGCGGGATATTACCGCAGATTCGTTGAAGGATTTTCAAGCATCGCAAGACCAATGACTCAACTGCTGAAGAAGGACAAGAAGTTTGACTGGAATGACAAATGTGAAGAAAGCTTTCAACAACTCAAGCTCAGATTAACCACAGCCCCAATTCTGATCATGCCCGACGTCACCAAGCCATTCGATGTCTATTGGGATGCCTCCAAGATTGGTCTTGGATGTGTGTTGATGCAAGAAGGCAAGGTGATATCATACCTATCAAGGCAACTGAAGCAGCATGAACAGAACTATCCAACTCATGACTTGGAGTTAGCAGCCGTAGTTTTAGCGCTGAAGGTTTGGCGTCATTACCTCATGGGTAATCGATGCGAGATATATTCAGATCACAAGAGCTTGAAGTACATTTTCACCCAGAAGGAGCTGAACATGAGACAGCGCAGATGGATTGAATTAATCAAGAATTACGACATGGAAATTCACTACCACCCCGGCAAGGCCAATGTGGTAGCGGATGCCTTGAGCAGATCGCCGTGTCGGTTGAACTCCATGATCGCAATAGAGCAGCCCACTCGTATCAAGAATTTGAACAGTTCAGACTAGAGCTAGTTAGCGAAGGATTTTTAGCCAGCATTGAACTTCAACCCACCTTGATGAGTCAGATAAAAGAAGCCTAGAAGGGAAATGCCAGCATTGACGGAATCAAGAGTCAGATAGCTGCAGGAAAGGCACCAGGATTCACCATAGATGAAGAAGAAGTTCTTTGGTACAACGGACGCCTGTGTGTACCGTCGTATTCGCAGTTGAAGCAAGTCATTCGAAGGAAGCTCACGATACACCGTATTCCATTCACCCCGGAGGAACCAAGATGTACCAAGACCCGAAAGAGCAATTCGGTGGCACGGAATGAAGCGAGAGATAGGAAGCTACATCGCCAAGTGTGATATATGTCAACAAGTCAAAGCGAGAACATCAACGACCCGCAGGACTCGTTGCAACCCTTACGCATTCCCGAGTGGAAATGGGATTCGTCGGTATGGATTTTATCACAGGATTGCCCAAATCAAGCCGAGGAAATGACTCCATTTGGGTAGTTATTGATAGATTGACCAAGGTTGCACATTTCATCCCTGTCAAGACCACATACCAAGGCCCAAAGCTAGCTGAGTTATACATCTCCAGAATAGTCAGCCTGCACGGAACCCCCAAGTCAATTGTGTCAGATAGAGGATCTCAATTCACCTCAAGATTCTGGCAGAAAGTACATGAAGGACTAGGAACCCGTCTGAATTTCAGCACAACCTATCACCCGCAAACTGACGGACAGACCGAGAGAGTCAACCAAATACTTGAAGATATGTTGAGAGCCTGTGTGCTAGAGTATGGATCCAAATGGGAAGACTGCTTACCTTATGCAGAATTCTCCTAGAACAACAGTTATCAAGCCAGCTTACAGATGGCCCCCTTTGAAGCCCTGTACGGAAGGAAATGCCGTACCCCTCTGAACTGGTCGGAAGTCGGAGATAGTCAAGTCTTCGGCCCCGATATTCTCCGAGAAGCCGAAGAGAAGGTGCACAAGATCCACGAGTACCTCAAGACTGCCCAGTCAAGACAGAAGAGCTACGCCGACAAGAGACGCCGAGAGATGACATTCGAGATCGGAGATTTTGTGTATCTCAAAGTCTCACCCCTCGAAGGAATGCAGAGATTCCAACTCAGAGGAAAACTCGCCCCCAGATATGTCGGACCCTTCAAAGTTCTGAGTCGCCGAGGAGAAGTTTCATATCAGCTTGAACTACCGGAAGAGATGTCCGCTGTGCACAATGTGTTTCACATCTCACTCCTTCGGAAGTGCCTAGAAGTACCGGAGAAGACGGAAGTATTCAAGAACATCGACCACAGAGCCATTGATATCAACCAGGATCTAACATACCGCGAAGTGCCTATTCGCATCCTTGAAGAAGCTTTCAGAACCACCCGCACCAGGAGTATCAAGTTCCTGAAAATACAATGGAGTAATCACACCGAAGAAGAAGCCACTTGGGAACGCGAAGAGGATATGAGGAAGAAATACCCAGATCTCTTTAGTACCTAGTTTTCTTTAGATCTCGGGACGAGATCTTTTGTAAGGGGGAAGGGTTTGTAACATCCCAAGTTTTCAATAAAAGGAACAAGAGAGAGAGAGTTCAAGAATCCAAAAATTAGGGCCAACAAAAACTTTTTCTCATCATATAGGACTATGCATATAGCTCACCTTGTTAATTATTTGAGTGTGCTCTTGCCATGATGCTTGCTTATGTGTTCTCCCTCACTCTAAAACCCTAGCAATGATCACTTGATCATCCAAAGTCAAATAAAAAGAAAATAGAAAAGAAATTATAAAAATCCATTTCACACACCCATAAGGCCTATGCCATTTTTACAAATCTTTAATCTAGACCACTTTGGTTTGCACCATTAGTTGTAAATGGCTACTAAACACTTATTAACACCTTTGGAAACAATCAAACTCAATTCAAATCAAATTTGAAGCAATTTTGTGATCACATGTGATTATGGTCATATGTGACAATTTCAGCATGATACCCACTTTGAGCCCCTGGTTTTCAACTTTTTCTTTCTACACTTGGCCAACTCTTTGCACCTCTTCCAAGATCTCATCAAGGACTACAACTTTGCTCAAGGGACCCACCTCAAACTCTGTCTCAAATTCAAATGACAAGCAAGCAAAGTGGGGACTTTTTAACATATGTAAGATCACATGCAAGATGTGATTTTGCAAATCAACACCATTTTGACCACCACCACCTCCATTCTACTTCTCTTATTATATGATTACACTCCACCAAAAATATTTTCAAAATTTGAAATTAAATTTCTTGCGGGCATTACAACAAACACCTTGCAGCGCGAGTAAAGATTGTTGCCCATACTGATTTTTCACCTTGGACTTGGTCCAACTCCGGCCACCCCCGCACTTCGGAGCCTCCACTCACCTCACTGCATCCTCTCACTCACTTGCCCAGCACTGGAGAGGCTCAACTTGGCCAGAACATGCCATGCCGTGGCATGGCATGCCACTCACCTGCTCACTCCCTCTCTGGTCACTTCCAGCAAGCCTCACCATGTCAATCACTCTCCTCTCACTCACCTGAGCCTGACCAGACCAAGCCACGACCAAGTCTCGCACCGCAACAGGCAGAAATCGTCGTGCCCAGTGGCGCCCAGACATGCCCATGCACGCGCCAGAGCGCTCATGGCGCCAACTCTGGACGCGCCAGAGCGTCAGCCGTCCCACGCCAGAGCGTCACCTCTGCTCTCTCTCTCACCGCCAGTCGACGCCTCACCTCACCCTGCACCGCCTGGACACGGCCACTTGCCCGCGGGAACGCCGCAGACGACGACCGCGTCCACGACCGTCCGCCATGGCCTGCAAGCTCCCATCAAACGCGCCATCGCCACAGAGCCTCTGTCGCTCCACGATCACGCTCGTCGTCATCACCAGAGCAGCAGCAACCAGTAGCGCCCATCACTTGCCCCTTCGCAACCTTGGAACGGCGACGACGACGATGACCTATGCTCCGCCCCACGGCCACCTCCCGCTCCTATAAAAGGAGGGCTCCTCCCATCGAATTGAGCACACCCACAGCTTCCTCTCCTCACCACTGCTCTCCTCGACCTCTCAATTGAATCGATTAGCCACCCCACGGCCTCAATTGCAAGATCGCCGCCACCGCCAGTACACGGAGTTCGCCGGAGCAGGAGGCCACCCCAGGACACGCCGCTGCTACCAGGGAGATCCTCGTCCTCGACAACGACGCGGCACACCACTCCGACGCTCGCCGGAGCTCCGGCGAGTTCGCCGACCCCCTACCGCCGCCGCCAGTAAGTCCATCGCTCGTCGTCGACGATGACGCTTCTCGACCGTGCGATCGCGTTCTAATCGCACGGCTCTCCTCTCCCCGTACCGCTTTGCGCGTTACAGCCCACAGACAGGTGGCCCCCACCCTGTCAGCTGGCCCGCTGCGAAGCTGGGCCGGCCCATTTCTCTCTCGCGTGGCACAACCCGTTTCTTTTCCCGCCAGCCCACGTTTCAAATTTCAAAAATCCAGAATAGATAGATTTGCAATCTGATGCTAACTTTGAAATTTAATAGGGACGAATCTACTCGGCCAAATTTTACAAATTTTATATCTCTGGAAAGCTTAGGAGTTTCTCTACACAATGCCACTGGTTTGAACCCTAGATCTATTGTAGAATTAAAGTGAGAAAATAAACAATGCAAGGACTTTTCTTCCTTAGTATAATTATTAAAAATCAACCAAAAATGCTTTTGAGTTGATTCCAACTCCTATAATTCACATTTCACTTATAATAATTGTTTCTGCAAAAATATGCCATGCTTACTTTGAATGATCATGGCCTAGTTTAATTAAAGGACTTTATGGCTATTCCTAGTCAAAGATATTGTCCAAAACTAGTAAGAAATCTTATGGGAGTGTTTCTCTCATTTAAATCTTGTCACCACCAATTCAAAATGAGGTAGAGACTCTGGTCAATTAGTTCTCATATAAATTGTGGTGATATTAAATCTTTACCATGCTAGGATTAAATGGTATGAGGTGCTCACCTCATTTAAATCATTTTCTTAAATGATAAGTGTGAAGAGGTTGACTTTAGTCAACCTAGGTCACATATTATTCATAAGAGAAATTAAATCTTAATAAGATAATGAGAGGAAATTATTTCTCTAAGTAATTGAAAATAACACCTAAGTTAGTATGAGAGGATTTTTTTTTCTTAAATAATAAGAAAAACACATCCACCAACTTAATAGTAATGTGTGATGCTAGTTTAAGTGTGTGAACCATGTTTGTGCTTAGTTTAATTAAATAAGTTTGGTGTGATGATTGTGTACCCCGTATTCGTATTTTAGACGCTAGTACCGAGGAGTACCAGGAGGAGGAGGAGGTCTACTTCCAAGGAGAAGAAGACCACTTTGACCAATTCCCCAACCAAGGCAAGATAATACTCTTGCAAAGTGCAAAGCTCACCATGAGCAAGGCATTACCCATTTACTTTATGTTAATGATCCTACTTCCCAGTTTTACTTTACAAGCTTTATTTACTTTTGTTTTATCAAAGTACTTTTTGATTCATGATTCACTTGGTTAGTATTGAATTAGTACAAGAGTATCAAACTTAGCCTAGAAGCAAAGCAAGTTACTTAGCACCCCTCATACATAGTTGCTAGTGCTAAATTAAAAATGACTACTCTAGATGGGAACATGTGTTTATGAAATGATGATGGTGAAAACCTTGGAATGATGAGTCATTTCCATTGAAAGATTTTGAAGGTGAATATGACCTGAATTTGACTTGGTGAATTTGGCTAAAAACTGATGATTGAGTTGGATGCGATACCATTACAATTTTTGAGTACCCCCACAATACCTGATTATGGGTAAGGCTTAGCTGGAAATTTATGTGTCTTAGTATGGGTTCCCTCTGAACACACATCATAGGGGTTATGCTTGAGGCTGCCTCCGTTGTTGAGAAATGATGTGAATTGAGGTGAATTGTACGGCCAAGCCCTGTGCAGTTCCCGGGTTAACAGTTGGTTTTCACCGGGAGGCCAAGCTCATGGGGAGAGGTGCCTATACTAGGGTGTGTAAGTAAAAGGTTAACGGTTGATGATCCACGTACTGAGTTATGATTATTCGGGGTTTATCCCTGACGGATGTAATCAAATGTTGTGGCACAAGTGTGCAACCTCTGCAGAGTGTAAACCTATTCGAATAGCCGCGTCCGTGGTCATGGACAGTTGGAAAGGCCATACTGTTTCCGTCATCAGAATTTATATCTTTTTGAACTTGAACGGTGACTTTGAATTTGAATCACAACTGAGTTGTGGGAATGACACTAATGTTCCCACTTGAGTTAGTTAGCACATGAGGAGTTCTTTACTAAAAGGTTTCTAAACTAAAATTGGCTTTATGCAAATAACCCTAGAGCTTAGAACACTTTCAATAGCCATGTTAGCACTTACATTAGTATTAGATTGCGAGTACTTAAAGTACTCATGGCTTTGTCCCTGGCTATTCAAATGGCCAGACTATGAAGCCGAGCAGCAGTACAAGGATGACGATCAGCAGGATGTCTACCACAACTAGGAGCTTCTAACGTCAAGCGTTGGCCTGTGGACTAGAGAGTCCTTGTATCTTACGCTTCCGCTATGAACTTGTGTTTGTTCGTTGATCAATAGATCAACTATTCGTGTAATATGGATCATGTGATTCCAAGTTGTAAGACATTATGGTTTGTAATGAATGATGACTGTGATACTTAACTATTATGCCTCGCAACAACAATATTCCTGGGATTGCGATGTATGACATAATAGGCATTCGGACTTAAAAATCCGGGTGTTGACAGATACCGCGGCACTCCCCCAAGCTTGGAACAAACCAAGGGGATGCCAATACCGATGATGAATTACTCCTTCGGCGGTGGTGATGGTGAATTCCCGATAAGCTTCTCAACGAGCTCCTTTAGCTCATCAATCCACGTACGTGAGGTTGCGGATCATCTCTGAATTGTGCTCGACGCGGTTAAGAAGCACGTCCGACGGCGAGTCCCAACTCTTAGAGTTGTTTCCCCACTCTTCAGCTTCGGGCTTCATCCTTCTTGCAGCGTTAGAATGATCTATATCCCAGCTGCTGGGCAGCACTGCTTTGGGAACCCTTTCAGTTTGACTATTATGAATTAGAATGTGGAAGGGGTGGTAGGTGCCTGGAGGAGTTGTCCTTGGAGCTAGGTAGTGACGTGGAACTCTTCCTCCGGTGCTAATCCGTGCGCTCTTCTTGGCGTTGAACGGGTTTGACACCACCCCGATGCTTGCGACGGTGGCACGCGGGCGTACTCGCGGAACTTCCTCAACTTCCTCTTCATCCTCCTTGTCTTCTTCTTTCAACTCGGGGTCTTGAATATCTTCCTCCGAAGGCTCCTTGTCCTTGTTGTTGGAGACCATGGTGCTTCTAGATCAAAGACGGATCCTGGCAGAAACAACTCGAAACAAAACACGTCGAGAAAACGATATACGGACCTCCAGGGGTCCGGGGGATTATATAGCAAAAAAATTCGCGACAGAAGGAAAGTACCAGGTCGAACCAGAGTCGGAGAGGGGCGACGAGGCGGCCTCCTCACTGGGCGGCGCGGCCAGGCTGGGGCCCGCGCCGGCCTGTGGGGGCACGCCCTCGTGCGTCTCCTCCACTCCGTTTCGATCTCGTAATTTTTCATATTTTCCAAAAGTTGCAAAAACATTGTTCGGAAAGTTAAACGCGGACTTTTTATTACCAGAACTGTTACCTATTCAAAGTTGAACTCTGCGGGATCGTCAACTTGGCCTTTGATGAAGGCTTCCGGAGTTACCACTTGAATAACATCAACATCTTCATTATAAGAATCACCCGAGATATAATGCTTGAGTCTTTGTCCATTCACCACTTGTGTGGCATTACCTTGCAGAGAGCTAATTTTAATTGCTCTCGATCGATACTGACTCATCAATGACATATGGTCCTTCCCATTTTGAGAGTAATTTTCCCGCAAAAAATCCGAGACGAGACCGATATAATAGGACTTTATCTCCAACATTAAATTCTCTTTTGATAATTCTTCTATCATGCCATTTCTTAACTTTCTCTTTAAAGAGTTTAGCATTTTCATATGCTTCACTTCTCCATTCATCTAGAGAACTCAATTGTAGCAATCTTTTCTTACCAGCAAGTTTAGGATCTTTATTTAGTTCTCTCACAGCCCAATAAGCTTTGTGATCTAGTTCTAAAGGTAAATGGCAAGCTTTCCCATAAACCATTTTATACGGTGACATACCCATGGGATTTTTATAAGCAGTTCTATAAGCCCATAGTGCTTATTTCAATTTAATAGCCCAGTTCTTTCTAGATTTATTAACAGTCTTTTGCAAGATAGATTTAATCTCTCTATTTGATAATTCTACTTGCCCACTAGTTTGAGGATGATAAGCGGAAGCAATTCTATGATTAATACCATATTTAGCAAGAGTTTTTCTAAAACCACCATGAATAAAATGAGAACCTCCATCAGTCATAATATATCTAGGAACTCCAAATCTAGGAAAAATAATATCTAAAAGCATTCTTAAAGAGGTATCACCATCAGCACTTTTTGTAGGTATGGCTTCCACCCATTTAGTAACATAATCAACAGAAACAAGTATATGAGTGTTACCTTCTGAAGAAGGGAAAGGACCCATGAAGTCAAATCCCCAACAATCGAATGGTTCAATAACAAGGGTATAATTCATAGGCATTTCATTGCGTCTGGAGATATTACCAACCCTTTAACATTCATCACAAGATAAAATAAACTTCCTTGCATCTTTGAAGAGAGTTGGCCAATAAAAACCTGATTGTAGAACCTTTTGCGCGGTCCTATCTCCGGCGTGATGTCCTCCATAAACACTACCATGACATTTACTCAATATCTCCTGTTGTTCATATTCGGGAACACATCTTCGCAGAATACCATCCACTCCTTCTTTATATAAGTGTGGGTCATCCCAAAAATAATGCCTCAAGTCATAAAAGAATTTCCTCCTTTGCTGAGCTGAAAAGGTTGGAGGCAAATACTTGGATACAATAAGTTAGCATAATCAGCGTACCAAGGACTATCTCGCGAGCTCACCTTTATTACAGCCAATTGTTCATTTGGAAAACTATCATTAACAGGAACAGGATCATAAGCAATATTTTCCAATCTAGACAAATTATCGGCAACAGGATTATCAGCACCTTTCCTATCTATAATATGCAGATCAAATTCTTGCAAAAGAAGTACCCATCTAATAAGCCTTGGCTTAGCATCTTTCTTTGTCATAAGGTATCTAATTGCAGCATGATCAGTATGAATTGTAACTTTTGAATCAACAATATAGGATCTAAACTTATCACAAGCAAAGACTACGGCTAATAATTCTTTTTCAGTTGTAGCATAATTTCTTTGAGCAGCATCAAGAGTTTTGCTAGCATAATGAATAACATTCAATTTCTTATCTACTCGCTGTCCAAGAACAGCGCCTATAGCAAAATCACTAGCATCACACATAATCTCAAAAGGTAAATTCCAATCAGGAGGTTCAACTACAGGAGCAGTTGTTAAGGCTTTCTTTAGAGTTTCAAAAGCTTCCTTACAATCATCATCAAAAACAAAAGGTACATCTTTTTGAAAAAGATTAGTAAGAGGCTTTGAAATCTTAGAAAAGTCTTTAATAAATCACCTATAAAACCCAGCATGACCAAGAACACTACGAATACCTTTTACATCCCTAGGATAGGGCATCTTCTCAATTGCTTCAACTTTAGCTCTATCAACTTCAATACCTCTCTCAGAAATTTTATGTCCCAATACAATTCCTTCATTAACCATAAAGTGGCACTTCTCCCAATTTAGAACAAGATTAGTTTCTTCACATCTACTGCAATACTTTATCAAGGTTTCGCAAGCAATTATCAAAAGAATTCCCATAGACAGAAAAATCATCCATGAATACCTCTACAATACTCTCACAAAAGCCATGAAAAATAGCAGACATGCATCTTTGAAAAGTAGCAGGAGCATTACATAGACCAAAAGGCATACGCCTATAAGCATAAGTTCCATAAGGACAAGTGAAAGTGGTTTTCTCTTGATCTTTAGCTTTAACAACAATTTGTGAAAACCCAGAATAACCATCAAGAAAGCAAAAATGAGTATTTTTAGACAACCTTTCTAACATTTGATCAATAAAGGGTAAAGGGTAATGATCTTTCTTAGTAACCTTATTAACTTTTCGATAATCAATGCACATTCTATACCCTACAACTACTCTTTGAGGGATGAGCTCATCATTATCATTAGGCACAACAGTCATTCCTCCTTTCTTAGGAACACAATGCACAGGACTAACCCATCTACTATCAGCAATAGGATATATAATACCAGCTTCAAGAAGTTTTAATACCTCATTCCTTATCACATCCTTCATCTTAGGAATTAGACGACGTTGATGTTCAACAACAGGCTTTGCATCATCTTCCATATTGATAGCATGTTGGCAAATAGAGGGAGAAATCCCCTTCAAGTCATGAAGAGTATAGCCAATAGCTCCTCGGTGTTTCTTCAATATTTCCAATAACCTTTCTTCCTCAATATCTGAAAGCTTAGAACTAATAATAACATGATATATTTTCTTATCATCAATATGAGCATACTTAAGATTATCAGGCAATGGTTTTAAATCAAAAACAATATCTTCCTTTGGTGGTGGTGTTGTACCTAGATCTTCAACCGGTAAGTCATGTTTAAGAATAGGTTAACGAAGGAAAATTTCATCAAGCTCATTTCTTTCTTCCCTAAAGACTTCACTCTCACTATTCTCCAAATGTTGCTGCAAAGGATTATTAGGAGCAAGAGCAATAGACGCACACTTGTTCAACTCTAAAATCATTATTAGGCAAATCAGCTTTATAAGGAGTTTTGGCAAATTTAGAGAAATTAAACTCATAAGATTCACCAGCAAATTTAGTCACAATCTTTTCCTTCTTGCAATCTATAACAGCTCCACAAGTATTTAGGAAAGGTCTACCAAAAATAATAGGACAATACTTACTAGCAGACGAGAACCAAGTACCAAAAAGTCGGCAGGATATTTAATCTTACCACATAGGACTTCCACATCTCGAATAATACCAATAGGAGAGATAGTTTCTCTATTAGCTAGCCGAATAACCACATCAATATCTTCAAGTTCACAAGAACCAATTTCATGCATGATCTCCGTATAAAGCTCATAAGGGATGGCGCTAATACTTGCACCAATGTCGCATAAACCATAATAACAATGATCACCAATTCTAACGAGAGCATAGGAACACTAGCTTTCCTAGACTTATTAGGATGCGAAACAATATTAGAAGCATCTTCACATAAAATAATATGACCATCTTCTACATTTTCAGTCACAAGATCTTTAACTATTGCAACAGAAGGTTCAACCTTAATTTGTTCTTCAGGTTCTATAGGTTTCTTTGCACTTTTATTAACCGCACTAGATATAACAGAGTACTCCTTAATTTTAGCAGGGAAAGGAGTTTTTTCAATATAAGCTTCAGGAAGAATATGATCAACAGTTTCAATTATAGCACATTTATTTATAGATGGGTCAATTTTATGTTTATATGGTTCATGATACTTATCAAAATTCTTCCTAGGCAATTCAAAGTGAGATCCAAAAGCTTTATAAAAATTTGCAACGACTTGAGAATCAAGACCATAAGTAGCACTCATATTACGAATTTTATCAGTATCCATAAAAACTTCAATGCATTTATAATCATAGTTTATACCTGACTCTCTATCTTTGTCGTTCTCCCATCCTTCGGTATTCTCCTGGATCCGATCAAGAAGGTCCCTTTTAAACTCTTCTTTGTTGAGGGTAAATGATCCAGAACAAGAAGTATCCAGCAAAGTCTTATCTTGAAAAGACAGTCTTGCATAGAAATTATCAATAATAATATTACCAGGAAGCTCATGAATGGGGCATTTGAGCATTAAAGACTTCAATCTCCCCCAAGTTTGGGCAATACTATCTCCATCATGAGGCCAGAAATTATATATGCGGTTCCGATCTTTGTGAATTTCACTTGGAGGATAGAATTTGGAATAAAATAAAAGCACAATGTCCTCCCAATTAAGAGAATCCCTATTCTTCAGCAATTTATACAAGTGCGCTGCTTTACCAGACAGCGATATAGAGAATAGTTTCTTCCTAACTTCATCCATAGCAATACCTGCACATTTGAATAACCCGCATAATTCATGTAAAAACAGTAAATGATCACCGGGATGGACAGGTTCCATCCCCTTCATAGCGGTTATCCACAACACGTTCAATAATTTTCATAGGTATTTTGTATGGAACCTCGCTCTCACCTGGCGCCTCATCCACTACCCTTGCAGTAGTAGTAGATTTCCCAAAGAGGAATTCAAGAGAAGACCTCTCCATAAGGATTTATAGCAGCAGGCAGAAATAAAAACAGCACGTACAGTAAAAGTTTCCCTTACCAATTCCACTTACCAATAGCGCTTCACTCCCCGGCAACGGCGCCAGAAAATAGTCTTGATGACCCACAAGTATAGGGGGTGTATCGTAGTATCTTCGATAAGTAAGAATGTCGATCCCAACGAGGAACGAGAAGGTGTTGACAAGCAGTTTCGATGAAGGATTCACTTGTAAATGCTCACGAGACAAGTATTCGGGGGTTTTGATATAGCGAGTGAATAAAGTACAAGTAAATAAAGTGCGAGAGAAATAATTGCAGCGAGTGGCCCAATCCTTTTTAGCACAAAGGACAAGCCGGTTTGTTTACTTATAATGACCAAACGTTCTTGAGGACACACGGGAATTTAGTCTAGTGCTTTCGCTTCATATAGCTGATTAATCTTCATTGTTTTGATAAGTGTTGTGTGGGTGAACCTATGCTAATGTACCGCCCTTCCTAAGACTAATACATACTTGTGATTATACCCCTTACAAGCATCCGCAACTACAAGAAAGTAATTAAGATAAATCTAACCACGGCCTTAAACTGCGAGATCCTGCTATCCCTCCTGCACCGATATACCAACGGGGGTTTAGGTTTACGTCACTCCGGCAACCCCGCAATTGGCAAACGAATACAAGATGCATTCCCCTAGGCCCATAAATGGTGATGTGTCATGTAGTCGACGTTCACACGACACCACTAGAAGAATAACACCACAACTTAAATATCACAACATTGAATACTAACCAACATAATTCACTACTAACATTTAGACTTCACCCATGTCCTCAAGAACTAAACGAACTACTCACGAGACATCATATGGAACATGATCAGAGGTGATATGATGCTGAATAACAATCTGAACATAAACCTTGGTTCAATAGTTTCACTCAATAGCATCAATAACAAGTAGAAATCAACACCGGGAGAGTTTCCCCTATCAAACAATCAAGATCAAACCCAAATTGTTACAGCGGTGACGAGGTGCAGCGGTGGAGATGGCGGTGATGATGATGGAGACGATGGTGATGATGATGGAGATGATGATGGAGATGATGTCCAGCTCGTTGATGATGACGATGGCATCGATTTCCCCCTCTGGGAGGGAATTTCCCAGGCAGATTTCAGCCTGCCGGAGAGCTCTTTTCTCTCTGGTGTTCTCCGCCCCGCAGAGGAGGATGTGACTCTTTGCGACTATCCTCTGGAGCTTAGGTTTTCGGGACGAAGACGTACGCGAAGAAAAAGGAGGCAAGAGGGGGCTGTGGGCCCCCTCCTCACAGGGCGGCGCGGCCAGCCCTTGGGCCGCGCCGGCCTATGAGGTGGGCCCACTTCGGGTCCCCTCGGCTCCCCCTTCTGGCTCCCTTCGTCTTCTGGAAAAATAGGATTTTCATATAATTTCCGTCAACTGTTGATCTTCCGAAATATTGCATTCTGACGGTGCTTTTTCCAGCAGAATCCTGACTCCGGTGCGCGATCCCCAAATAATCATGAAACATGCAAAATAGATGAAATAACATAAGTATCATCTCCAAATATGAAATATATCAATGAATAACAGCAAATTATGATATAAAATAGTGATGCAAAATGGACGTATCACTGCTCTTGATTCACCATCTGTGATAAGTAAACTTGTTTCACCACCACAAGCTTCAAATGCTGGTACTTCTGCTGAATCTGAAAATTCCTCTTATAATTTTGATGATGCTTCTGCTGTGCTTGATAATGATGGTTCATTAGGATCTTTTCTAGATGCTACAATTGCTAGGTCTAGACAAATTGAAAATACTGAAACTCCTAATGAAAATACTGCTACACCTGTTAATTCACCTGAGTCTGTTGAATACTCTAGTGATGATCTTGATGAAGATTATGTAGAACTTGATGATGATTTCATTGATAAATGCAATGCTACTACTTGGTACAAGTAATATTAAAAAGCTTCTTGCACAACATACTTGTTAGATATAAAGCTGTCTCCGATCCTAAATTTGCCACATCTCCTATAAACATTAAGGATAAGGATTATGATTTTTCTCTTGATTTATCTCATATATCTATTGTTGAGAAAACACCTTTTTGTGGTACTGAAAAAGAAAGTGCTGTAGAACACATGATTGAGCTATCTACTCTGAGTAGCTTGTTTTCTGATGATATCAAGAAGCGTACTTATTTTGTTGCTAAAAAATTTCCTTTCTCATTAAAGGATGATGCTAAATCTTGGTATAATAGTTTGCCTCCTGATTCTATTGATAGTCCAAGTGATTTGCTTGATGTTTTCTTTCGGAAATACTTTCCTGCTAGTGCTCAACATATTGCTTTGCAGAAAATTTATAGTTTTCACCAGGAAGATGGAGAGAAATTGCCTGAAGCTTGGGCGAGATTTTGCTCTCTTATCAGAGCTCGACCTGGACATGATTTGGAAAAGCATGATTTACTTGATATATTTTATAGTGGACTAACTATTGAGTCTAGGGCATACCTGGATAGTTGTGCTGGTTGTGTTTTCAGGAAAAGAACTCCATACGACGCTGAAGAATTATTGGCTAGAATAGGCCGAAATCATGATGATTGGACTACACCTGAACCAACCCCGACACCAATATTGAAGAAGAGGGGTATGATTAAATTAAATGATGAAGATATGAGGGAAGCCAAGAAATCTCTTTAAGAGAAGGGTATTAAATCCGAAGATGTGAAGAATTTACCCCCCATAGAAGATTTATGTAAGATAACTCCCCCTTCATCCATGATTGAGGTACACTCTCTTCAATGCTTTAGTAGGGAAGATATTCCGTACTCAAAACCTCCTGATCAATGCTTAGATGAGTTTGATAATTATATTGTTAAGCAAAATAATTTTAATATGAGAGTAGAGAATCATTTAATGGAAAATTCTCGAGCTATTAGTGAATTGCATGGTATTGTGGAGAGAACCTCCAATGGTGTTAAGATGCTTGTTAAACATTTTCATATGGTTCAAACTCAAATTGATCAACTCACTAAAGTGCAAAATGACTTATTAAAAAATAGTTCTAAAGAAAAACATGCTTACGAAGTAACAACTAGAGGTGGTGTTTCTACTCAGGATCCTCTATATCCCGAGGGGCATCCCAAAAGAGTTGACAAGATTCTCAATGAACTGAAACTAGTGCTCCTTCTAAGAAAAAGAAGAAGAAACATAAAACTGTTGTAGAATCCTCTGAGCCTGTTAATGATCCTAGATAATAGTATTTCTATTTCTGATGCTGAAACTGAAAGTGGTAATGAACATGATAAAGATAATGATAAGAATGATGCTTCTGGTAAAGAAGAGGTTGAAGATGAACCTGGAAAGCATGCTAAAAATAAAAAGTATACTAAAGAAGATTTTATTGCTAAGAAACATGGTAATGAAAGGGAACCTTGGGTTCAAAAGCAAATGCCTTTTCCTGCTAAGAAACTAAAATCAAAGGAAGAAGAACACTATAATAAATTTTGTGATTGGATGAAACCTTTGTTCCTGCAAATCCCTTTGACTGATGCTATTAAATTGCCTCCTTATTCAAAGTATATGAAAGATATTGTCTCTAACAAAAGGAAAATTCCTAATGAGGAGATTTCCACTATGCTTGCTAATTACTCTTTCAATGGCAAAGTTCCAAAGAAGCTGGGCGACCAGGTATACCGACTATTCCTTGTTCCATCAAGAATAACTATGTTAGAACTGCTCTATGTGATTTGGGAGCAGGTGTTAGTGTTATGCCTTTTTCTCTTTATAAGAGACTTTATTTAGGTAAGTTGATACCAACTGATATATCTTTGCAAATGGCTGATAAATCTACTGATATTCCTGTTGGTATATGTGAGGATGTTCCTGTTCAAGTTACTAATAATTGCTTAATATTAACTGATTTTGTTGTGTTGGAAATGCCTGAAGATGATAATATGTCTATTATTCTTGGGAGACCTTTTCTTAACACCGCGAGGGCTGTTATTGATTGCAATAAAGGAAAAGTTACTTTCAATGTTGATGACAAGGAGCATACTTGTTTATTTTCCCAAGAGGATTGATAAAGTATGTGGAGTTAATACAATTTCTAATGTGAGAACTATCAAAGTGGGAGTTATTGATTGTCCTATATATGAGCCTAAACAAGGATATCAAAATATTATGATTGGATCCATATCAATTCAATACAAGGTAACATGATTGATTTGAGGTTTATTTCTTCTTATGTCATGTAAAATTTATTTGGTGGCAAGACTTGATCAACCTTGTTAACAAGTACATTTTATATGCATAGAGGAAATAAACAACATTTCTTTATTCCTCCATTTGCTTTACTTGCTGTAGCACTATTTGTTTTGCAAGATGCTTTAGTTGTTTAGAAGTTTGAACCAAGTGCCACCTCATGGGCACCGTGGGGTTGATCTCCACTTGGGCCAAAAGCCTAAGCTTGGAGGGAGGTATGCCGACATCACTCATTCATTGCATATTATAATTGCTGGATACTTGTACATACTTGTTTAGCTTCTTAAGGTGGTTTCTAATAAGAGGGAGATGATATTTGGGGAAGTGCTGTTTGAAAACAGATTCTGTACTGATACCAAAAAATTCTCAAAAACAGCCAGAACGTTATTTTGCGAAGCCAATTTTTGTGCATGTTCCCTAGGTTATTATCCAACCTTCATTAGTTGAGCACTTTTCGAGCTGAGCAGCGGAAGATTTTCGTAAAAATCGATTACTGTACTGCTGTCAAGTTTGACGAATTTCTGCTGCTTTATGTTTATGTGACTCTTTTAGTTTTCATTTTCTTGTTTTTGCTTTGTTTCTTTCCTAAAACACAAAAAGACCAAAAATATTTCTGTTGTTTCTCTTTACCATTTGTTTATTTTGGTTTCTTGTTCCTATTTTGCTTCATTTGCTATCGTTGGTTTGCTATAAGAAAATCCAAAAAGATTTTGCTTTGTTTGCTTGTTTCCTTTTGTTCTTGTTTCCAATTCAAAAACACCAAAAATATTTGTTGTTCTTCTCTGGTTTTGTAAAGTTAATTATGGAGTTCAGTGGTCTCCGGTGGCTGGATCTTGGTTTTCATTCCATATTATTCAAGCTACACAAGTGAAAAGGCAATAATGACGATCTACGACAATTCGACTGTGGTGAGAGGCTGGTATGAACTCTATTTGTTTTCATTTTTGTACATATACTCATCCATGTGAGCATGCTTAGTTGGTTCATGTGAGGTATATGTCATTTAAGAAAGTCTAGTAGTTCATGATCTCTCATGTTTAGCTCCAATCTATTAATATGAGTAGCATATCATAAATATTTGCTTGCGTTGTTTTATTCATAGATAGGTATGACATTGTGGTATCCTCCTCTGAATAATTCACTTGAATCAACTTGGCACATGCTCACGCATGCATATGACTGAACAAAAGTCAATTAAGCCTCGATGATTTACTTTGCCTCAGAGTTCTTGTATCACTTTTATGCCTCCGTTAATTTATTTTGTCGCAAGCATGATTATGACAGTTACTGCTCTCTTGATTGTCGCTTCCCAGTCTATTGCTAGCCTTCACTTGTACTGAGCGGGAACGCTGCTCGTGCTTCCAAACCCCTAAAACCAAGTTATTCCAAAGTGTCCACCATAAATACCTATGCATGGCATTTCAAACCATTCCAAGTAAATTCTCATGTGCTACCTTTAAACCTTCAAAATATTTCTCAATTTGTGGCAATGTTTTATAGCTCATGAGGAAGTATGTGGTGTTTATCTTTCAATCTTGTCATTAACTCCTGACAGACTTTCACCAATGGACTAGTGGCACATCCACTTATCCAATAATTTTGCAAAAAGTGCTGGCAACGGGGTTCCCAGCCCCAATTAATCAACTTTCATCAATAATTCTCACATGTTTTGCCCTGATTTATCAGTAAGCAACTTAATTTGCAAATAGACACTCCTCCATGGTATGTGAATGTTGGAAGGCACCCGAGGATTCGGTTAGCCATGGATTGTGTAAGCAAAGGTTGGGGCGAATGTCATCCATAATGAAACTAAAATACGTGTGTAAACAAAAGAGAAGAGGGATGATTTACCTTGCTGGTAGAGATAACGTCCTTCATGGGAGCCGCTTGATGACCCTCAAGTATAGGGGGTGTATCGTAGTATCTTCGATAAGTAAGAATGTCGATCCCAACGAGGAGAAGAAGGTGTTGACAAGCAGTTTCGATGAAGGTTTCACTGTAAATGCTCACAGACAAGTATTCAGGGGGTTTTGATGTAACAGATGAAATAAGTACGAGTAAGTAAAATGCGAGAGAAATAATTGCAGCGAGTGGCCCAATCCTTTTTAGCACAAAGGACAAGCCGGTTTGTTTACTTATAACGACCAAACGTTCTCGAGGACACACGGGATTTTAGTCTAGTGCTTTCGCTACATACGGCTAAATAATCTTCATTGTTATGATAAGTGTTGTGTGGGTGAACCTATGCTAATGTACCGCCCTTCCTAGGACTAAATACATACTTGTGATTATACCCCTTGCAAGCATCCGCAACTACAAGAAAGTAATTAAGAATAAATCTAACCACAGCCTTAAACTCTGAGATCCTGCGATCCCTCCTGCATCGATATACCAACGGGGGTTTAGGTTTCTGTCACTCCGGCGACCCCGCAATTAGCAAACGAATACAAGATGCATTCCCCTAGGCCCATAAATGGTGAAGTGTCATGTAGTCGACGTTCACATGACACCACTAGAAGAATAACACCACAACTTAAATATCACACCATTGAATATTACTCAACCATAGTTCACTACTAACATTTAGACTTCACCCATGTCCTCAAGAACTAAACGAACTACTCACGAGACATCATATGGAACATGATCAGAGGTGATATGATGATGAATAACAATCTGAACATAAACTTGGTTCAATGGTTTCACTCAATAGCATCAACAACAAGTATAGATCGATACCGGGAGAGTTTCCCCTATCAAACAATCAAGATCAAACCCAAATTGCTACGGCGGTGACGAGGTGCTGCGGAGGAGATGGCGGTGATGATGGTGAAGATGATGATGATGGTGATGGAGATGATGTCCAGCTCGATGACGGTGACGATGGCGTCGATTTCCCCCTCCCGGAGGGAATTTCCCCGGCGGATTCCTGCCCGCCGGAGAGCTCTTTTCTCTCTCGTGTTCTCCGCCCCGCAGAGGCGGCTGTACCTCTTCGTGAGGTACCCCCTCTGGCTTAGGTCTTCGGGACGAAGGGTTTGGCGAAGAAAAGGAGGCGAAAGGGGTCGTGGGCCCCTCACACCACATGGCGGCGCGGCCGGGGCCCGGGCCGCGCCGCCCTAGGGTGTGGGCCCACCCCGGCTCCTCCCGGCTCCTCCTTCCGGCTTCCTTCGTCATCTTGAAAAATAGGATTTTTGGTATAATTTCCTTCCACAGTTGATCTTCCGAAATATTGCGTTCGACGGTGCTTTTTCCAGCAGAATCCTCGGCTCCGGTGTTCGATCCTCCAATAATGATGAAACATGCAAAATAGATGAAATAACATAAGTATTGTGTCCCAATATGAAATATATCAATGAATAACAGCAAATTATGATATAAAATAGTGATGCAAATTGGACGTATCAACTCCCCCCAAGCTTAGACTTCGCTTGTCCCCAAGCGAAACTGAACTCAATAGACATGACCACATGTTTATGGAGTGAAGAGTCGATAACCAAAATACGGACAAGAAACATCATATTCATTCACACAGGACATTGTAGTAAACAACCTCTTATAACTCATATTGAAACAAGTATAAGGTAATCACAAGTAAAGGTGCATGAGAAATCATAATTGGTGATGGCAAACTTCGTTCTTGGTCAGAGAACAATTAATAGATTATATTTATCTTCTTGAGCAGCGCTCTCATGTTTAAAGTTTATAATGCACAACTTGCATACTCAATCATAATGGTCTCTTCATAATCATTGATAACTTGCAAAGCTATATTCATTCGGATAAAACTTGTACTAAACAAGGAAGAATAAAAGACATGATGTAGCAAATCACAATATAATGGTTTGATCACAACTACTCAAATGCTTGCTTGAGATGGAGAGAAATAGGTTTACTGACTCAACATAAAGTAAAAGACAGGCCCTTCGCAGAGGGAAGCAGGGATTAAATCATGTGCTAGAGCTCTTTCAGTTTTGAAATCATATAGAGATAATAAAAGTAACATTTTGAGAGGTGTTTATTGTTGTCAACGACTGGTAGCGGGTACTCTAACCCCCTTGCCAGACAACCTCCTAAGAGCGGCTCCCATAATATTTTCCTTTTGTGTGGCACTCCTTCCAACCTTTCTTTCACAAACCATGGCCAACCGAATCCTCGGGTGCCTGCCAACAATCTCATACCATGAAGGAGTGCCTTTTTATTTTAGCTTTATGATGATGATGACACTCCCCCCAACATTTGCTTACACAAGCCATGGCTAACCGAATCCTTCGGGTGCCGTCCATCAATCACATACCATGGAGGAGTGTCTATTTAGTTTAATTAATTTGGGACTGGGAATCCCATTGCCAGCTCTTTTTGCAAAATTATTGGATGAGCGGATGAAGCCACTAGTCCATTGGTGGAAATTGCCCAACAAGATTGAAAGATAAAACACCACATACTTCCTCATGAGCTATGAAACATTGACACAAATAAGAGATACTAAGTTTTGAATTGTTTAAAGGTAGCACATGAAGTATTTACTTGGAATGGCGAGAAAATACCATGTAATAGGTAGGTATGGTGGACACAAATAACATAGGTTTGGTTGAAGGTTTGGATGCACGAGAAGTATTCCCTCTCAGTACTGGTCTTTGGCTAGCAAGGTTAATTAGCAAGCATAAGAGTCGAGGGAAACAAACAAATATACATATGATAGAAACAATCATGTATCTTCCTTGTAAGCACAAACAATTTTAACTTCAAATGAACTATAAGCTAACAAGAAAGACAATGAAACATCTACATGTATTTCTCTTTTCTATTTAAACCTCAAAGTGTTGTTGCTATTGACCAATGCTAAGTTTGCCAAAACCAAATAGATTTATTCAATGCTCCCAAAGTGATACCAATACTAACAACAAGATGAATCATAGAGAGTGCAAACTAAAATAAGATGTGCAATATGTAAATGATAAGACTTCTCATTAATATTCCATATCGATAACTCACACCAAGGGATACATAGACAACTAAAGGAGAGATACTTCCAACCGCAACCCATCCTATACGATAATTTCCCTATTCACGATATGACACTACTTGACAATAAAAGTAAAAGGTAGTGATAATGTGATACCGCGGCATTCCCCCAAGCTTGGAACAAACCAAGGGGATGCCAATACCGATGATGAATTACTCCTTCGGCGATGGTGGTGATGAATTCCTCCCGAGCTTCTTAATAAGCTCCTTCGTCTTCGGTTCTCGACTTGATAATTCTGCACTAAGATTCGAAGAGATTCATTGTTATCCGAAGTTGGCGATGACGACCTTGTGACGCGAATCGAGTGGTATTCAATCAATCTTCGGAGACGGCAGTTCTCCTCCCGGAGTATCTCCACTTCTCTTCTCAGAGCCCAATATTGATCACAAAACTCATCGGTAACCCGTAGAACTTCTTTCATCATGGGGAAAGAGTCGAGGCTAAGAGCTGGTGATAAAGGTCCCTGCAGGTCATGAGAAAAAGAACGTCGAGTGTCAACAGATCCCACCAAGATTTGCTTGCTCCCTCCAACTCGCTGCTCTTGTCTTGATGGCACCTCCTTCACTTCTTCCTCCGAAAGCCCCTTGCCCTTATTGTTGGAGGCCATGGTGCTTCTAGACTAAAAACAGATCCCGGCGAAACAGTTCGAAACAAAACACGTCGAAAACACGATATACGGACCTCCAGGGGTCCGGGGATTATATAGCAAAAAATTCTCGACAAAAGGAAAGTACCGGATCGAACCGTAGTCGGAAAGGGGCGACGGGGCGGCCAAACCCTAGGTCGGCGCGGGCCCTGGCTAGGCCGCGCCGGCCTATGGTGCCACACCCTCGTGCGTCCTTTCCACTCCGTTTCGAACTCGTAATTTCTCATATTTTCCAAAAACAGCGAAAATATTGTTCGAAAAGTAAATTGCGTACTTTTCATTACCGAGCATCGTTACCTATTCAAAGTCGAGTTCGGCGGACTGTCGGCTTGTCCTTTGATGAAAGCTTCCGGTGTTTCCACTTGAATAATATCAACATCAACATTATAAGAATCACCCGAGATATAATGCTTGAGTCTTTGTCCATTCACCACTTGCGTAGCATTGCCTTGGAGAGAGCTAATCTTGATTGCTCCCGAGCGATACACCTCCTCGACAACATATGGTCCTTCCCATTTCGAGAGTAATTTCCCCGCAAAGAATCCGAGACGAGACCGATACAATAGGACTTTATCCCCAATATTAAACTCTCTTTTGATGATCCTTCTATCATGCCATTTTTTAACTTTTTCTTTAAAGAGTTTAGCATTTTCATAAGCTTCACTTCTCCATTCATCTAGAGAACTTAATTGTAGCAACCTCTTATCACCGGCAAGTTTAGGATCTTTATTTAATTCTCTAACTGCCCTATAAGCTTTGTGTTCTAGCTCTAAAGGTAAATGACAAGCTTTTCCGTAAACCATTTTATAAGGTGACATTCCCATGGGGTTTTTATAAGCAGTTCTATAAGCCCATAGTGCATCTTTCAATTTACTAGCCCAATTTTTCCTAGATTTATTAACAGTTTTTCCCAAAATAGATTTAATTTCTCTATTTGATAATTCTACCCGACCACTAGTTTGAGGATGATAAGCGGAAGCAATTCTATGATTAATTCCATACTTAGCAAGAGTTTTTCTAAAACCTCCATGAATAAAATGAGAACCTCCATCAGTCATAATATATCTAGGCACTCCAAATCTAGGGAAAATAATATCTAAAAGCATTTTTAAAGAGGTCTCACCATCAGCACTTTTTGTAGGTATGGCTTCCACCCATTTAGTAACATAATCAACAAGCAACAAGTATATGAGTGTTACCTTTTGAAGAGGGAAAAGGTCCCATGAAGTCAAATCCCCAACAATCAAACGGTTCAATAACAAGAGTATAATTCATAGGCATTTCATTGCGTCCGGAGATATTACCAACCCTTTGGCATTCATCACAAGATAAAATAAACTTTCTCGCATCCTTGAAGAGAGTTGGCCAATAAAAACCTGATTGTAGAACTTTTGCGCGGTTCTATCTCCGGTGTGATGTCCTCCATAAGCACCGCCATGACATTTACTCAATATCTCTTGTTGTTCATATTCGGGAACACATCTTCGCATAATACCATCCACTCCTTCTTTATATAAGTGTGGGTCATCCCGAAATAATGCCTCAAATCATAAAAGAATTTCCTCCTTTGCTGAGCTGAAAAGGTTGGAGGCAAGTACGTGGAAACAATAAAGTTAGCATAATCAGCATACCAAGGACTGTCTCGCGAGCTCACCTTTATCACAGCCAATTGTTCATTTGGAAAACTATCATTAACAGGAACAGGATCATAAGCAATATTTTCCAATCTAGACAAATTATCAACAACAGGATTATCAAGCACCTTTCCTATCTACAATATGTAAATAAAATTCTTGCAAAAGAAGTACCCATCTAATAAGCCTCGGCTTAGCATCTTTCTTTGTCATTAGGTATCTAATTGCAAGCATGATCAAGTATGAATAGTGACTTTTGAATCAACAATATAAGATCTAAATTTATCACAAGCAAAAACTACAGACTAATAATTCCTTTTCAGTTGTAGCATAATATCTTTGAGCAAGCATCAAGAGTTTTACTAGCATAATGAATAACATTCAGTTTTTTATCTACTCGCTGTCCAAGAACAGCGCCTACAAAGAAAATCACTAGCATCACACATAATTTCAAATGGTAAATTCCAATCAGGAGGTTCAACTATAGGAGCAGTTGTTAAGGCTTTCTTAAGAGTTTCAAAAGCTTCCTTACAATCATCATCAAAAACAAATGGTACATCTTTTTGAAGAAGATTAGTAAGAGGCTTTGAAATCTTGGAGAAATCTTTAATAAACCTCCTATAAAACCCAAGCATGACCAAGAACACTACGAATACCTTTAACATCCCTCGGATAGGGCATCTTCTCAATTGCTTCAACTTTAGCTCTATCAACTTCAATACCTCTCTCGTAAATTTTATGTCCCAATACAATTCCTTCATTAACCATAAAGTGGCATTTCTCCCAATTAAGAACAAGGTTAGTTTCTTCACATCTCTCGCAAAACTTTATCAAGGTTTCGCAAGCAACTATCAAAAGAATTCCCATAAACAGAAAAATCATCCATGAATACCTCTACAATACTTTCACAAAAACCATGAAAAATAGCAGACATGCATCTTTGAAAAGTAGCAGGAGCATTACATAAACCAAAAGGCATACGTCTATAAGCATAAGTTCCATAGGGACAAGTAAAGGTGGTTTTCTCTTGATCTTTAGCTTTAACAAAGAATTTGTGAAAATCCGTAATAACCATCAAGAAAGCAAAAATGAGTATTTTTAGACAATCTTTCTAGCATTTGATCAATAAATGGTAAAGGGTAATGATCTTTCTTAGTAACTTTATTAACTTTTCGAAAATCAATGCACATTCTATACCCTACAACCACTCTTTGAGGAATGAGCTCATCATTATCATTAGGCACAACGATCATACCTCCTTTCTTGGGAACGCAATGTACAGGACTAACCCATCTACTATCAGCAATAGGATATATAATACCAGCTTCAAGAAGTCGTAATACCTCATTCCTTACCACTTCCTTCATCTTCGGAATTAGACGACGCGGAGGTTCAACAACAGGCTTTGCATCATCTTCCATATTAATAGCATGTTGGCAAATAGATGGAGAAATCCCCTTCAAATCATCAAGAGTGTAGCCAATAGCTCCTCGGTGTTTCTTCAATATTTGCAATAATCTTTCTTCTTCAAACTCGTAAGCTTAGAACTAATAATAACAGGATATATTTTCTTATCATCAATATGAGCATATTTAAGATTATCGAGTAAAGGCTTTAAATCAAAAACAGGATCTTCCTTAGGTGGCGGTGTTGTACCCAAATCTTCCACCGGTAAATCGTGCTTGAGAATAGGTTGGCGAAGAAAGATTTCCTCAAGTTCATCTCTTTCTTTCCTAAAAATTTCACTCTCGCTATCCTCCAAATGTTGCTGCAAAGGATTGTTAGGAACAAGAACAATAGATGCACACTGCTCCATTTTAAAATCATGACTAGGCAAATCAGCTTTATAAGGAGTTTTAGTAAATTTAGAGAAGTTAAACTCATAAGATTCACCAGACAAATTTAGTCAAAATTTTCTCTTTCTTGCAATCTATAATAGCTCCACAAGTATTTAGAAAAGGTCTACCAAAAATAATAGGACAATAATCACTAGCAAGCAGAACCTAGTACCAAAAAGTCAACAGGATATTTAATCTTACCGCATAAAACTTCCACATCTCGGACAATACCAATTGGTGAAATAGTTTCTCTATTAGCCAGCTGAATAACCACATCAATATCTTCAAGTTCACAAGAATCAATTTCGTGCATAATCTCCGAATAAAGCTCATACGGAATAGCACTAACACTTGCACCAATATCACATAATCCATAATAGCAATGATCACCAATTTTAACAGATAGCATAGGAACACTAGCTTGTTTGGGTTTATTAGGATGTGAAACAATATTAGAAGCATCTTCACAGAAAATAATATGACCATCCTCAACATTTTCGAATCACAAGATCTTTAACTATTGCAACAGACAGTTCAATTTTTATTTGTTCTTCGGGTTCTCTAGGTTTCTTTTCACTTTTATGAACCGCACTATTTATAACAGACTACTCTTTCATTTTAGCAGGGAAAGGAGTTTTTTCAATATAAGCTTCGGGAATAACATGATCGCCAGCTTCAATAACAACGCACTTATTAATAGATGAGTCAATTTTATCTTTGTATGGTTCATGATACTTATCAAAATTCTTCTTAGGCAATTCATAATGAGAGGCAAAAGCTTTATAAAGATTTACAGACAACTTGGGAATCAAGACCATATGTAGCACTCATATTACGAAATAAATCAGTATCCATAAAAGCTTCAATGCATTTATAATCATAAATTATACCCGATTCTCTATCCTTGTCGTTCTCCCAACCTTCAGTATTTTCTTGGATTCGATCAAGAAGGTCCCTTTTAAACTCTTCTTTGTTGCGTGTAAATGATCCAGAACAAGAAGTATCCAAGCAAGGTCTTGTCTTGAAAAGAAAGTCTTGCATAGAAATTATCAATAATAACATTACCAGGAAGCTCATGAATGGGGCATTTGAGCATTAAAGACTTCAATCTCCCCCAAGCTTGGGCAATACTCTCTCCATCATGAGGCCAAAAATTATATATGCGATTCCGATCCTTATGAATTTCACTTGGAGGATAGAACTTAGAATAAAACCGGGGCACAATATCATTCCATTCAAGAGAATCCCCATTATCCAAGTAATTTATACCAATGCGCCGCCTTACCGGACAGCGATAAAGAGAATAATTTCTTCCTCACTTCATCCATAGCAATACCTGCACATTTGAATAACCCGCATAATTCATGCAAAAACAGTAAATGATCACCGGGGTGGACAGTTCCATCCCCTTCATAGCGGTTATCCATAACACGTTCAATAATTTTCATAGGTATTTTATATGGTATCACTTCCTCACTGGCGCCTCATCTACTACCGTTGCAGTAGTAGTAGATTTCCCAAATAGAAATTGAAGAGAAGATCTCTCCATAATGACTTATAGCAGCAGCAGAAATAAAATCAGCACAACAAGAAAGGTTTTCCTTACCAATTCCACTTACCAATAGCGCTTCACCCCCGGCAACGGCGCCGTAAAATATTCTTGATGACCCACAAGTATAGGGGTGTATCGTAGTATCTTCGATAAGTAAGAATGTCGATCCCAACGAGGAGCAGAAGGTGTTGACAAGCAGTTTCGATGAAGGTTTCACTGTAAATGCTCACAGACAAGTATTCGGGGGGTTTTGATGTAACAGATGAAATAAGTACGAGTAAGTAAAATGCGAGAGAAATAATTGCAGCGAGTGGCCCAATCCTTTTTAGCACAAAGGACAAGCCGGTTTGTTTACTTATAACGACCAAACGTTCTCGAGGACACACGGGATTTTAGTCTAGTGCTTTCGCTACATACGGCTAAATAATCTTCATTGTTATGATAAGTGTTGTGTGGGTGAACCTATGCTAATGTACCGCCCTTCCTAGGACTAAATACATACTTGTGATTATACCCCTTGCAAGCATCCGCAACTACAAGAAAGTAATTAAGAATAAATCTAACCACAGCCTTAAACTCGAGATCCTCGCGATCCCTCCCGCATCGATATACCAACGGGGGTTTAGGTTTTCGTCACTCCGGCGACCCCGCAATTAGCAAACGAATACAAGATGCATTCCCCTAGGCCCATAAATGGTGAAGTGTCATGTACTCGACGTTCACATGACACCACTAGAAGAATAACACCACAACTTAAATATCACACCATTGAATATTACTCAACCATAGTTCACTACTAACATTTAGACTTCACCCATGTCCTCAAGAACTAAACGAACTACTCACGAGACATCATATGGAACATGATCAGAGGTGATATGATGATGAATAACAATCTGAACATAAACTTGGTTCAATGGTTTCACTCAATAGCATCAACAACAAGTATAGATCGATACCGGGAGAGTTTCCCTATCAAACAATCAAGATCAAACCCAAATTGCTACGGCGGTGACGCAGGTGCTGCGGAGGAGATGGCGGTGATGATGGTGAAGATGATGATGATGGTGATGGAGATGATGTCCAGCTCGATGACGGTGACGATGGCGTCGATTTCCCCCTCCCGAGGGAATTTCCCCGGCGGATTCCTCGCCCGCCGGAGAGCTCTTTTCTCTCTCGTGTTCTCCGCCCCGCAGGCGGCTGTAACTCTTCGTGAGGTACCCCCTCTCGGCTTAGGTCTTCGGGACGAAGGGTTTGGCGAAGAAAAGGAGGCGAAAGGGGTCGTGGGCCCCTCACACCACATGGCGGCGCGGCCGGGGCCCGGGCCGCGCCGCCCTAGGGTGTGGGCCCACCCCGGCTCCTCCTTCCGGCTTCCTTCGTCATCTTGAAAAATAGGATTTTTGGTATAATTTCCTTCCACAGCTTGATCTTCCGAAATATTGCGTTCGACGGTGCTTTTTCCAGCAGTAATCCTCGGCTCGGTGTTCGATCCTCCAATAATGATGAAACATGCAAAATAGATGAAATAACATAAGTATTGTGTCCCAATATGAAATATATCAATGAATAACAGCAAATTATGATATAAAATAGTGATGCAAATTGGACTATCACCGCTCTTGAAAGTCTGGTTGACGAGGTAGTTAGAGTACCCACTATCATTCATTGACAACAACAAACACCTCTCAAAATAATTTTACTCCTGTTTTACAAATGAAAAGCTCTAGCACATGTTAATCCCTGCTTGCCTCTGCGAAGGGTCAATCTTTTACTTTTACATTGAGTCTCCATCCTTTCTTTGAGCACCTTCTTGAGAGCACAACTGTCATTCTTAGTATAATATGCTTGTCCCAAAATGTGATTAACTGTGGTATAACTTTGATGCTTTTATCTTTGATAATCTCTACTTCCAGTCTTCCCATGAACTTCGAAGGTGCCCGAGCATTTATGTTTTGCTGTACAAATACGGGCAAGCGAGATACCACTTTATCATATCCTTCTATGAACATTGCAATCTTGGTCGATAGACATGATTCATGATGCTTATTATTAATTTGTTGGTACCTTTTCCATGATTGACATTGCTATTAGATGACTTTATTTGCATGTATCTTATTATGAATTGCCTAAGTACTTGTCCATATCATGAGAATATTTACATCATATGAACAAATGTGTTCGTGAAAGTTCTTTTATCGCACTCAGTTGTTAACTGAATTGCTTGAGGACAAGCAATAAGCTAAGCTTGAGGGGAGTTGATACGTCCAAAACGTATCTACTTTCCCGAACACTTTTGCTATTGTTTTGCCTCTAATTTGTGTATTTTGGACACAACTAACACGGACTAACGCTATTTTCAGCAGAATTGCCCTGGTGTCTCGTTTTTGTGCAGAAACTCAACTTTCAGGAAAATCCCCGGGATTAGTTCCAATGGGCCTATTGATACGTCTCAAACGTATCTATAATTTCTTATGTTACATGCTACTTTTATGATGATACTCACATGTTTTATACACACTTTATGTCATATTTACGCATTTTCCGGCACTAACCTATTAACGAGATGCCGAAGAGCCGATTGTTGTTTTCTGCTGTTTTTGGTTTCAGAAATCCTAGAAAGGAAATATTCTCGGAATCGGACGAAATCAACGCCCAATATCTTATTTTTCCCGGAAGCTTCCAGAGCACCGAAGAGGGGCCAGAGAGGAGCCATGGGGGCCCCACCCCACAAGGCGGCGCGGCCAAGGGGGGGGGGCGCCCCCCTATGGTCTGGCTACCCCAGGACTCCCCCGAGGCTGCCCTTCCGCCTACTTAAAGCCTCCATCGCGAAAACCCTAGACCGATAAGCCACGATACGAGAAAAGTTCCAGAGCCGCCGCCATCACGAAACTCCGTTTCGGGGGACAGAAGTCTCTGTTCCGGCACGCCGCCGGGACGGGGAATTGCCCCCGGAAGGCATCTCCATCGACACCACCGCCATCTTCATCGCAATCGCTGTCTCAAATGATGAGGAGGGAGTAGTTCTCCCCCGAGGCTAAGGGCTGTACCGTAGCTATGTGGTTCATCTCTCTCTCCCATGTGATCTTTATGTGATCATGAGCTTTGTGATCTAGTTGAATATCATCTATGTGCTACTCTAGTGATGTTATTAAAGTATTCTATTCCTCCTTCATGATGTAATGTTGACAATGTGTGCATCATGTAGTACTTGGCATAGGTTATGATTGTAATCTCTTGTAGATTATGGAGTTAACTATTACTATGAAAGTATTGATGCGATCTATTCCCCCTTTCATAGCTTAAAGGTGACAGTGTGTATGCTATGTTAGTACTCGGTCTAAATTGCAATGGTCTATCATTCACTCTAAAGGTTACTTAAATATGAACTCCGAATGTTGTGGAGCTTGTTAACTCCGGCTTGAGGGAGCTCTTGTAGCCCTACACAATGAATGGTGTTTGTCATCCAACAAGAGAGTGTAGAGAAAGTAGCATTTATCTATTCAGTTATGTGATCAATGTTGAGAGTGTCCACTAGTGAAAGTATGATCCCTAGGCCATATTTCTGAACATCGAATCTCCGTTTACTTATTGTTCTGTTGCATGTTTACTCGCTGCCATATTTTATTCAGATTGTTATTACCGCTCATATACATCAATATCACTTGCATTTTACTATCTCTTCGCCGAACTAGTGCACCTATACATCTGACAAGTGTATTAGGTGTGTTGGGGACACAAGAGACTTCTTGTATCGTGATTGCAGGGTTGCTTGAGAGGGATATCTTTGTCCTCTACCTCCCTGAGTTCGATAAACCTTGGGTGATTCACTTAAGGGAAACTTGCTGTTGTTCTACAAACCTATGCTCTTGGAGGCCCAACACTGTCTACAGGAATAGAAGCGTGCGTAGACATCAAGCTATTTTCCGGGCGCCGTTGCCGGGGAGGTAAGGTAAAAGGTATTCACATCCTCCGACTACTAAGCTATTTCCTAGCACTGTTGCCGGTGTGTGAGTGCTCGAAGCTATTTCCTTTAGATCTTGCAATTGCATCTTTTTGTTTCTTGTTTTTATTTCACTAGTTAGGCTTAATGGAAAACAACAAAAAAATTAGAGATCTTTATGAAATTTATCTTGAGTTAGGACATGAGGTGTTTGAAGAGAAAATTAAAAAACCTATGGAACTTCATATGCATGCTAATGGCAATGTTATTAGTATGAATGCTTTGAACACCATTATTGCTAATGCTATGGAAAATTCTAAGCTTGGGGAAGCTGGTTTTGATGAGCATGATATTTTTAGTCCCCAAAGCATGGAGGAGAAAATTTACTTTGATGATACTTTGCCTCCCATTTATGATGATTATAATGATAGTGGTATTTTGGTGCCACCTACTATGGAGGATAAAGTTTATTATGATTATACTATGCCTCCTATATTTGATGATGAGAATAATAATGATAGCTACTTTGTTGAATTTGCTCCCACTACAATTAATAAGAATGACTATGCTTATGTTGGGAGTAGTAATTATTTTATGCATGAGACTCATGATAAGAATGCTTTATGTGATAGTTATATTGTTGAGTTTGTTCATGATGCCACTGAAAGTTATTATGAGAGAGGGAAACATGGTTATATGCATCTTAATAATATTAAGTTTCCCCTCTTTATGTTGAGAATCTTGAAGTTGCGCTTGTGTTACTTTTCTATGCTTGTTGCATTATGCCTACATGACTTGTTTATTTACAAGATTCCTTTTCATAGAAAGTGGGTTTGGCTTAAATTTGTTTCATACTTGCTTTTTGATGCTCTCTTTTGCTTCAACTCTTATTTCTTGCGAGTGCATCATTAAAATTACTGAGCCCATCTTAATGGCTATAAAGAAAGCACTTCTTGGGAGATACCCATGCTTTTATTTTTTGCTACTGTTTTGTTCTGTCTTGGAAGTTGTTACTACTGTAGCAACCTCTCCTTATCTTTATTTTATTGCATTGTTGTGCCAAGTAAAGTCTTTGATAGTAAAGATGATACTAGATTTGGATTACTGCGCAGAAACAGATTTCTTACTGTCACGAAATTGAGCAGCCCCTTTTGTAGGTAACTCAGAAAAATCTGCCAATTTACGTGTGTGATCCTCAGATATGTACGCAACTTTGATTCAATTTGAGCATTTTCATCTGAGCAAGTTAAGTGCCCCAGAAAAATTCGTCTTTACGGACTGTTCTGTTTTGACAGATTCTGCCTTTTATTTCGCATTGCCTCGTTTTGCTATGTTTGATGGATTTCTTTGTTCCATTAACTTTCAGTAGCTTTGTGCAATGTCCAGAAGTGTTAAGAATGATTATGTCACCTCTGAATATATGAATTTTCAATTATGCACTAACCCTCTAATGAGTTTGTTTTGAGTTTGGTGTGGAGGAAGTTTTCAAGGGTCAAGAGAGGAGGATGATACAATATGATCAAGAAGAGTGAAAAGTCTAAGCTTGGGGATGCCCCCGTGGTTCATCCCTGCATATTTCAAGAAGAGTCAAGCATCTAAGCTTGAGGATGCCCAAGGCATCCCCTTCTTCATCGACAACTTATCAGGTCACCTCTAGTGAAACTATATTTTTATTCCGTCACATCTTATGTGCTTTACTTGGAGCGTCTCGTGTGCTTTTATTTTCGTTTTGTTATTTTCATTCTCTCGAATAAATTCATGCTTGTGTGGAGAGAGACACGCTCCGCTCGTTCATATGAACACTGGTGTTCTTAGCTTTACTTTTAATGTTCATGGCGAAGGTTGAAACTGCTTCGTTCATTGTTATTTGGTTGGCAACAGAAAATGCTTCATGTGGTAATTGGTATAATGTCTTGAATAATATTATACTTGGCAATTGTTGTGCTCATATAGATCATGTTTAAGCTCTTGCATCATGTACTTTGCACCTATTAATGAAGAACTACATAGAGCTTGTTAAAATTTGGTTTGCATGATTGGTCTGTCTAGAGTCTAGATATTTTCTAGTTAAGGTGTTTGAACAACAAGGAAGACGATGTAGAGTCTTATAATGCTTGCAATATGTTCTTATGTAAGTTTTGTTGTACCGTTTTATACTTGAGTTTGCTTCAAACAACCTTGCTAGCCTAAACCTTGTATTGAGAGGGATTACTTCTCATGCATCCAAATCCTTGAGCCAAAAACTATGCCATTTGTGTCCACCATACCTACCTACTACATGGTATTTTTCTGCCATTCCAAAGTAAATTACTAGAGTGCTACCTTTAAAACTTCATTCCTTGTCTTTGCAATATATAGCTCATGGGAAAATAGCCTTAAAAACTATTGTGGTATTGAATATGTACTTATGTATCTTATTTCTTATAAGTTGCTTGTTGAGCGGTAACCATGTTTCTGGGGACGCCATCAACTATTACACCTTGTTGAATATCATGTGAGTTGCTATGCATGTTCGTCTTGTCTGAAGTAAGGGTGATTTATCATGATCAAACGGTTTGAGTATGCATATTGTTAGAGAAGAACATTGGGCCGCTAACCAAAGCCATGTATCATGGTGGAAGTTTCAGCTTGGACATCAATCCTCAATCTCTTATGAGAATATTATCTGTTGTTGAATGCTTATGCATTAAAGAGGAGTCCATTATCTGTTGTCTATGTTGTCCCGGTATCTAAGTTGAGAATAATCAAAAACGAGAAATCAAATGCGATCTTTCTCCTTAGACCTTTGAACAGGCGGCATAGAGGTACCCCTTTGTGACACTTGGTTGAAACATATGTTATGCAATGATAATCCATGTAAATCCAAGCTAATTAGGACAAGGTGCCAGCACTATTGGTAATCTATGCATGAGGCTTGCAACTTATAAGATGTCTTATACATAATACATATGATTTATTAATACCGTTGACAAAATTGTTTCTATGTTTTCAAAATAAAAGCTCTAGCACAAAAATAGTAATCCATGCTTCCCTCTGCGAAGGGCCATTCTTTTACTTTATGTTGAGTCAGTTTACCTATTTCTTCTATCCTAGAAGCAAACACTTGTGTCAACTGTGTGCATTGATTCTTACATGTTTACCTATTGCACTTGTTATATTGCTTTATGTTGACAACTATCCATGAGATATACATGTTATAAGTTGAAAGCAATTGCTGAAACTTAATCATCCTTTGTGTTGCTTCAATGCCTTTACTTTGAATTTATTTGCTTTATGAGTTAACTCTTATGCAAGACTTATTGATGCTTGTCTTGAAAGTACTATTCATGAAAAGTCTTTGTTATATGGTTCAGTTGTTTACTCATTGTCTTTACCATTGCTTTGAATCACTTCATTTATCTCATATGATTTACAATATTATTGATCAAGATTATGATAGCATGTCACTTAAGAAATTATCTTTGTTATCGTTTACCTACTCGAGGGCGAGTAGGAACTAAGCTTGGGGATGCTTGATACGTCTCAAACGTATCTATAATTTCTTATGTTCCATGCTACTTTTATGATGATACTCACATGTTTTATACACACTTTATGTCATATTTACGCATTTTCCGGCACTAACCTATTAACGAGATGCCGAAGAGCCGTTGATGTTTTCTGCTATTTTTGGTTTCAGAAATCCTACAAAGGAAATATTCTCGGAATCGGACGAAATCAACGCCCAATATCTTATTTTTCCCGGAAGCTTCCAGAGCACCGAAGAGGGGCCAGAGAGGAGCCAGGGGGCCCCACCCCACAAGGCGGCGCGGCCAAGGGGGGGCGCCCCCTATGGTCTGGCTGCCCCAGGACTCCCCTGAGGCTGCCCTTCCGCCTACTTAAAGCCTCCGTCGCGAAAACCCTAGACCGATAAGCCACGATACGAGAAAAGTTCCAGAGCCGCCGCCATCACGAAACTCCGTTTCTGGGGACATAAGTCTCTGTTCCGGCACGCCGCCGGGATGGGGAATTGCCCCCGGAAGGCATCTCCATCGACACCACCGCCATCTTCATCGCCATTGCTGTCTCCCATGATGAGGAGGGAGTAGTTCTCCCCCGAGGCTAAGGGCTGTACCGTAGCTATGTGGTTCATCTCTCTCTCCCATGTGATCTTTATGTGATCATGAGCTTTGTGATCTAGTTGAATATCATCTATGTGCTACTCTAGTGATGTTATTAAAGTATTCTATTCCTCCTTCATGATGTAATGTTGACAGTGTGTGCATCATGTAGTACTTGGCATAGGTTATGATTGTAATCTCTTGTAGATTATGGAGTTAACTATTACTATGATATTATTGATGCGATCTATTCCCCCTTTCATAGCTTAAAGGTGACAGTGTGTATGCTATGTTAGTACTCGGTCTAAATTGCAAGTCTATCATGCACTCTAAAGGTTACTTAAATATGAACTCCGAATGTTGTGGAGCTTGTTAACTCCGGCTTGAGGGAGCTCTTGTAGCCCTACACAATGAATGGTGTTTGTCATCCAACAAGAGAGTGTAGAGAAAGTAGCATTTATCTATTCAGTTATGTGGTCAATGTTGAGAGTGTCCACTAGTGAAAGTATGATCCCTAGGCCTTATTTCCGAACATCGAATCTCTGTTTATTTACTGTTCTGTTGCATGTTTACTCGCTGCCATATTTTATTCAGATTGTTATTACCGCTCATATACATCAATATCACTTGCATTTTACTATCTCTTCGCCGAACTAGTGCACATATACATCTGACAAGTGTATTAGGTGTGTTGGGGACACAAGAGACTTCTTGTATCGTGATTGCAGGGTTGCTTGAGAGGGATACCTTTGTCCTCTACCTCCCTGAGTTCGATAAACCTTGGGTGATTCACTTAAGGGAAACTTGCTGCTGTTCTACAAACCTCTGCTCTTGGAGGCCCAACACTGTCTACAGGAATAGAAGCGTGCGTAGACATCACCTATTTTCATAGAAGAGGGACGGAGCCAGAAGACCAGAAGGAGGGGGGCCACGAGGCGCCAACCCCATAAGGCGGCGCGGTGGGCCCCTGGGCCGCGCCGCCCTATGGTGGCGACGCCTCGGGCAGCCCCGTGTGCCCCCTCTCGGACTACTTAAGTGCTTCGACCTAAAAACGCACGGGGTTAGACGAAATTGCCGTAAGACATCCGAACACCGCCGCCAACGCGAAACTCCGTCTCGGGACCGAAACTCCGTTCGGCACTCCGCAGGACGGGGAATTGGAGGAGATCATCGCCATCATCACCACCGACGCCTCTCCATCGACCAGCCATGTTTCCCCCATCCATGTGTGAGTAATTCCCCCGCTGTAGGCTGAAGGGTATGGTAGGGATTGGATGAGATTGGTCTTGTAATAGCATAAGATTGTTAGGGCATAGTGCCTAGTATCCGTAATTGGTACTTTTATGATATTGTTGCAACTTGTTATGCTTAATGCTTGTCACTAGGGCCCGAGTGCCATGATCTCAGATCTGAACATGTTATTGTTTCATGATGATATGCATTGTTTTATGATCTTACCCGCAAGTTGTATACACATATTGTCTGTCCGGAACCCGAGGCCCCAAAGTGACAGAAATTGGGACAACCGGAGGGGAAGGCGGTGATATGAGGATCACATGTGTTCACGGAGTGTTAATGCTTTGCTCCGGTGCTCTATTAAAAGGAGTACCTTAATTTCCAGTAGATTCCCTAGAGGCCCGGCTGCCACCGGCAGGTAGGACAAAAGATGTTGTGCAAGTTTCTCATTGCGAGCACGCACGACTATATATGGAACACATGCCTATGGATTGTTTAGTACTTGGATACCGTTTTATTATTATCTGCAAATGCCCTGCCTTGATTGTTGCATGAGTTCTCTCATCCATGCAGCGCCCGTTCATCCATCCCTGTGCCTACAGTACTTTAATCCTGCTATTTACTATAATCACTACTGCTGCCTTTGTTACACTGCTGCTGATATTTCACTACTCGCTATCGCTATAAACCGTTACTATCGATAAACTCTTGCGAGCAAGTCTGTTTCCAGGTGCAGCTGAATTGACAACTCCGTCGTTAAGGCTTACAAATATTCTTTGGCTCCCCTTGTGTCGAATCAATAAATTGGGTTTTACTTCCCTCGAAGACTGTTGCGATCCCCTATACTTGTGGGTCATCAGCTATAGGCCAGCAAAAATCCGTCATGGATCCGTGTCGACACGACCATCTGTGACACGAGATTCCCCATAGAATTCCAAACCATCATCATCACGTCTTCTTGACAATTTTTGGACATTCGTTGACGAAGTAAAATCGTTAGCGAAACCCGAACTAGTTGTAGTGGTTGCTGATTAGATACATGTGGATACCGTGGAGGTCTTGCACGTGAGCCGCTTGATCATGGGAGTAGTTTTAGGGATAATAAATCTCCTTGCGACTACACGAGTGTAGTTGTGGGGACCGACTTGTGACTACATCAACCTCGTTATTGACAACTTTATACCAGCTCCATTTAAGAAGTATGATCCGTCATCTCTCTCCTCGCATATGATACTGGTTATGCGCTATAGATTTTTTTGGCATAGCGCGTTCCCCATCGCCTCAAACATCTGCTCCTCCTCGCTAACTTAACACTCAGCCTCCTAACCTCTGCCCTGCGATGGCGGGATCGAACAAGGAAAATGATGATTATGAGCTGTTTCAGAAGGTGTTTTCTGAAGGTCCCCTTGAAGATTTGTAACCAGATGCGACATTATCACCGCCGCAAGCCTCGTCAGTTCGTCCAAACTTTTTGTTGACTCTGCAAATGATAGTGCAACTCTATCTGTTTCTCTCTGGCCTCCTATGTGTTCTTCATTCTTACCCGATGAAGGTACCGGTACCCTTAGGGTTTCTGTCCTCCTTCTGGCGACCGCGGCGGCGATCCCAGATGCGAGTCCCCTGTACACAATGTGTCCTTCTCCGTTCGCCCTTGGTATTCAGCCCGGACGTCCGTCTTTGTCTCCGCTGTGGTCTGGTCCTCCCTCCCCGTTTTCTGGTATAAGTGGTGTCCCAGGCTTCCCGTCTAAGAACGTGAGAAGTTTACGATCTAGGGCTGCTGCAAGTTTACTCGTTGGTGGAGCTGGCATCGATGGATCCAGACAAATCAAAGGAGGCACAGCTTGATGATGGCGACGCGGTGTCGTCCTCTCAGACTTCGGATCATTAGGGGATAGGCATCGACTCGATGCTTGATATGTTGGACATTGGAGAAGATGAATTCGACGATTTTGTCCTTGAGGAGGATGTGGAAGAGATCAAGGCCAGTACGATGTGGTTGGCTGTGGCTAGGGTTCACTGCCCAAAAACCTTCAGCCATGAAGCGTTCTTTCAGCAGATGCGCCTGGCATGGAACCCGGCAAGGGAATTAGTATGAGAGCAGTGGCTGCTAATCGCTTTGTGATACAATGCTTTTGTTTAGGTGATTGGGAGAAGGTTATGGAGCGTGGTCCATGGTTATTTAGAGATTGTATGGTGGTAATAGCTCCCTATGATGGCTTCTCAGATCCTGGCGGTGTCGATCTAGAACTTCTCCCTATATGGCTCCAGGTTCATAAAATCCCAGAAGGTTATCGGAAGCAGAAGATGGTTGAAAAGTTGGTTGGTCGGGTTGTTGGTGAGGTGATGTTCGTTGAGATGTCACCTGCAGGCTCCTTCCGTGGTGATTTTGTCAGAGTTCGTGTTAAACATGATGTGCGACTTCCCCTAACACGCTGGGTTTCTATCATCCTGGATGGAAAGAGATCACTGTACATGGTTAAGTATGAGAAGTTGGGCCTCTTCTGTAATGCTTGTGGGTTAGTGGGTCACGTATACAAGGAGTGTGGCAATGGCATCTTTGAGGAAAAGCAACTGAAATTTGGGGAATGGCTTCACGCCTACCCTTCTGGTCGTGGCAGGTCATCTTTGGGCAGAGGTGGTATGAGAGGTGGAAACTCTGTGTTTGGTACTCATGCTAGAAGCGAGGAACAGCAAGGGCGAGGTATGGGACGAGGACGGGGATCCTTTGTGGATTGGCGTAGCCACCCTGAGCGCCGTGTTCCAGGGAAGGATGGCGAACTGAAGAATACTGCATCCAACCTGATTAAAAGTGGTGACGTGGTTATGTCTGAAACTGAAACTGAAATGGCAGCTCGAAAGAGATTGGCCTTCCAGGACACCCTAGACAACACCTCAAACAGTGCCTTGAATAACACAGGGACACAGAAGGTGGATGGTACTGAACCGACAGACTCTGGAGGATCATCTGATAGTAAAAGACACAAGAGAAACAATGGCATGGAACTGAGTGGTACCCCTACTGGATCGGCGGCATCCTTCGAGGATGACCGCCGGGACCAATGAGTTGTCTAGGTCTGAACTGTCGCGGTGCAGGGAATGCCGCGACGGTTCGAGATATTACCGTTCTGCAGAGAACGTATAATTCCTAGGTGTTGTTTCTTTCAGAAACTCGCCAACGTTCGGATTGTATGAGGAGGTTGCGCAATCGTCTGGGTTTGCGTGGTTTTTGTGGAGTTGATGCTGACGGCCAGAGTGGAGGTCTTGCTCTTTTCTGGCATGAGAATATTATGATGGATGTAAAAGAGAAAAATCAGAGGTTTATTGAGGCACATGTTCGTTTTTCTCCGGGTGATCCTCTGGTTCATGTCACCTTTGTTTATGGTGAACCAAGGACCGAAGATCGTCACCGCAGTGGGCTCAGTTATCGACCCTTCGAGCTTCGTCGTCACTGCCTTGGATGTTGATTGGAGATTTTAATGAGGCGCTATGGCAATATGAACATTTTTCCGTCCGTGCTAGGCCAGAAGCTCAGATGGCAGCCTTCCGAGATTGTGTTCAGCGATGCGGCCTCCACGATCTCGGGTTCTCCGGGCTGCCGTACACATATGACAATAAGCGTTCTGGACAAGCTAACGTGAAGGTGAGGTTAGACCGAGTGCTAGCTGATGACAATTGGAGGGACATTTATTCTGACGCCTCTGTGGAGCACCTGGTGACTCCATGTTCAGACCACCTCCCTTTGTTGCTCCGGTTGGCTAGAGAGCAGCGAACACAGCCGGCGGAAAAATGTGCACACTATGAGATCTTTTGGGAGAGAGACCCAGCAATGAAGGAGGTTATTGAAGCAGCATGGAAGGACATGGGGAACGTTCATGATCTTGGCTCAATTAGGAATGGGCTGCGCCAAACAATGGACAAGCTACAGTCTTGGGGTAAAAGGAAATTTGGCAATGTCACCAGGGAATTGAACCGTATGAGAGAACACATCAAGACACTGCTTGCTTCAGGTGCCGATAGCTCGGTTATTAGAGGGGCAACAGATGCTATGAATGAGCTCCTCTACAAGGAGGAGATGTTGTGGCTTCAGCGCTCCCGCATTGATTGGCTTCGTGAAGGTGAACGTAATACGAGGTACTTTCATCAGAAAGCTAAGTGGCGTGCCCGTAGAAATAAAATTACGAAACTTAAGGATGTCGGTGGTGCCATTAAAACGGTGCCTTCGGACATGGAACGTATGGCAGTGTCCTTCTTTAAACACTTGTACACTCGTGATCCTACCATCAATGGTGATCCGATTATTGCACTCACCCAAGAGTTAATTGATGAGGATATGAACACAAAGTTGTGCAAGGATTTTTCGGTGAAGGAGATTTCTGACGCACTATTTCAGATTGGGCCGCTTAAGGCGCCTGTGCCTGATGGCTTCCCGGTCCGGTTCTACCAACGGAATTGGGATATCATGGGTGATGATGTTATTAAGGCGGTTCTACACTTCTTTGCCACTGGATATATGCCGGAGGGGGTTAACGATACATGCATTGTTTTGATTCCAAAAATTGATGATCCCTTGGAGCTAAAGGACTATAGGCCAATTGGCCTTTGCAATGTGATTTATAAAGTGGTTTCTAAGTGCTTGGCTAATAGGCTACGGCCTTTGCTGGAAGGTGTAATATCAGAAAATCAAAGTGCCATCATTCCTGGGAGACTCATTACTGACAATGCTTTGCTTGCTTTTGAATGTTTGCATTTTATGGAGCATGGATCCTCTACGAATTCGAAGTTTTGCGCATATAAATTGGACTTATCAAAGGCCTATGATAGAGTTGACTGGGCGTTTTTGGAGAAGACAATGCAAAAGATGGGGTTTTCTCACAGGTGGATACAATGGATAATGGCATGTGTTACCACTGTGAGGTATTCGATAAAATTCAATGGGACCTTATTGGAAGCATTTTCTCCTACGTGCGGACTGAGACAAGGAGATCCCTTGTCCCCCTTTCTATTTTTATTTGTGGCTGATGGTCTGTCTTCGTTATTGTCACATGAAGTCCAGCATGGTGGTATTTCACCTATTAAAATTTGTAGGAGTGCCCCTGGTATTTCTCACTTGTTGTTCGCGGACGACACATTGCTATTTTTCCGAGCTACCACGGATGAAGCTGCACGTGTCAAGCATGTTATGGAGATTTTTGAAGCTGGAACAGGGCAGTTAATCAATCCTAGTAAATGCTCTATCTCTTTTGCTGCCTCGGTGGCTCAAGAGGTACAATTGGAAATTCGCAACACACTCCAAGTGGTCACTGTAGATTTTGAGGACAAGTACTTAGGGCTGCCCACCCCTTCTGGTAGGATGCATAAGGGGCGTTTTGAGAATTTGCAGGCTCCTCTAAGCAAGAAATTGATGGACTGTGGCTATGACTAGATGTCACAGAGTGCCCGTGCAATCTTTATTCAAGCTGTGGCACAAGAAATACCTACATATGTCATGAGTGTTTTTAAACTGCCGTTTACCCTATGTGATGAATTAACCAGGCTGATCCGAGATTATTGGTGGGGCGTGGAGCATGGAAAGAGGAAGACCCATTGGGTGAGCTGGGATAAATTGATTCGAACAAAGTATCAAGGAGGTCGAGGTTTCAGGGACATGAGAATCTTCAACCAAGCTTTATTGGCTCGGCAGGCGTGGCGGCTGATCGCCTTTCCCAATAGCTTATGCGCCCGGGTTTTGAAATCCAAGTATTACCCGCATGGAGTTCTCAGTGATACTGTTTTTTCTGGCAATCCTTCGAGTACCTGGACAGCCATCACACATGGTCTCGAGCTTCTTAAAAAAGGTCTAGTTTGGAGGGTCGGAAATGGTAAGCAAATTAGGGTGTGGCGGGACAGTTGGATCCCGAGAAATTCATACGGGAAAGTTTTTTCTCCAAAAGAAGGAGTCGTATACGCTTGGTCTCTGAACTTTTGGGAGTAGATGGAAGTTGGAACATTCCGATCGTTCGCTCCACCTTCCTCCCGGTGGACGCGGACGCAATTTTGGCCATTAAACCATCGAGGAGAGGGGCTGATGATGTTATTGCCTGGATGCCAGAAAAGAATGGCGTTTTCTCTGTCAGTAGCGCATACAAGCTAGGCATCTCCGAGCTTCCTGCACAGACTAACTTTGCATCATCTAGTGCATAGCCAGAGGGAGACGACATATGTTGGCGGAAGATTTGGAGGGCTAATGTACCTCCGAAAGTTAAATTTTTTGCATGGAAGGCTGCCTCGGAAGCTCTGGCCACCGAGGGAAACAAACATCAGAGGCATATTCCAGTTACTGGTACATGCATGATCTGTGGATTGGAGGAAGAGGATACACGACATGCCCTGTCTCGTTGTCCCCATGCCGTTAATTTGTGGAGGTGTATGCGTGCTTCGTGGATTCTCCCCTCCAAGGATTTCTTCCGGGCTCAGAATCGGCCTTGGTTTCGGTCTGTGATTGCCAACCTGCCAGCGGATGCGATTGATACCACACTACTGGTGGCCTGGCGTGTTTGGCATGCTCGCAATGAGGTCACACATTCAAAACCTCTTCCCAGCCCAGCAAGCTCCAGGAGCTTTCTTCTCAGCTATAGTCGATTGCTGAATGATGTCAGGACACATTCGACAGAGGCCATCTTGAAGGGGAAGTTACCGATCGTCACAGCGCTCCCCACCTCTACTTTCGATCGTTGGTGGAGCAGGAATGATCCTCAGAGATGACACGGGTGTGATTATCTTCTCTGCATGCAAGTGGATCAGCCCTTGTATTGAACCGCTAGAGGCAGAACTACAAGCGTGTCTGGTCGGGCTGGATCTTGCCCTGGCTCATTCCTCCCTTCCGGTCATCATTGACACAGACTCGGCACAAATGGTTTCGATGATTCAAGCTCCGGGGATGGATCGGTCTATCCATAGTCATATAGTTTCCGAGATAAAAGTTTTAGTTTCTGCTAGTAGACCTTGCAGTTTTGTAAAGGTGGATCGTGGACAGGTTAGGGTTGGTCATGTTCTCGCAAATTTTGCAAGAACTAAGCGTAGTACTGTAACTTGGCTCGGCTCAGGACCTGTTGTTGCGCTTCAGGAGATTGAGTGTGAGTCGCTTGTAAGCCCTACTGTCTAATAAAGATCCAGTTTTACCCGCAAAAAAAAAAAGGTAGCACGACACACTTCCAGCTGCTCGTTGCTTGCGGTGAGCTGAAGTGTCCAGACGCCACCGTCCGACCTCGGGTATAACAATGTGTTCAAATAATGTTAGTAGCAGTAGGAAATACTGTCAGTAGCCGTTGTAAGTCGTTCAGACAAAGCAATATACTGTAAATATTTGTGCAAGCAACCAATATTGATTTGTATGATATAAACATCACTCAGAAATCTGAAAAACAAATTCATGATAAAGATAATACTGATTTGCATGATAAACAATAAAGATCAATTTGGCTGCGAATAGTGCCGTATCAAAAATCCAACAATGTGTTCTCAAGTACTCCTGCTGTTCACGTGGTAGAAATCAATATGGTCGTCTAGCTGGGCATTAACAGATATCTGCCTTGACCTTCATCTCTGTTTCCCTGAATAGTTTCTCAGTAAGCATCTTGGCAAACCTCTGTCTACATGACAACAGCCAAATCTTCCTCACATCATCTTGCCAAAACTCTATCTACAGACACAGAATGCTTCATTATGATATAATACACGTATCATGTAACCAAAAGGGATAACTTTGAGATAGAAATTGAAAGAACTAACAACTGTAGATCATAGAGCAAATGCAATCATAAATGCCTACTCTAATATAATCCAAACACACAATTTCTTTTGCAATCACTCTATGACCCCTAGCCTACAGAGTACACGAAAATGTAATATGAAGATATGCAATAAAGAACAACCTTATTTATAAGTATTCATGCATAGCAGGAGTGCGGCATATAACTTATTGTTGATGGAAAAAACGTAGATGATCAACTGTCAAAATGAAGCAATGGACCAAATAATATAAATGTAAGAATATTCCTAGTGCGAAATAGCTCAGATTACCGTAATGTGTAATGATCAGTGATATAGCTCACACGTTTATTTGATTATAAAACGTGTTTAATTCGATTATAACAATGAACCAAATAATATAGACCTTCTAGTCTCGGTTCATCTCACGAATCGGTGAGACGAACCGGGACCAAAGGTCCTCCACCACGAGCCCCCTAGCCACACCACGTGGCAGCGCCTTTGGTCCCGGTGTATATTTGAACCGGGATCAAAGGGTTGATTGTGTGGGTGCATAATAAATCATTTTGCAAGTAAATAGCAGCACAAAATCTTCCTTTAGACTTAGTGAAGTAATTGCACAAACAAATCAGACAGAACAAAAGCTAACAATGGTAGTAGCTGCAATTTTTAGTTACTTTTATTATTCTGTCACTTCTTTTTCTGCTAATTCTCAGAATTCTAGTCTAGCAAACAAAGACTTGATTTGAATTTTGGGCATCATTAAACATGTGATTTGCTACACACAAGAGCATACAGATTTAGACTTACTGGACTCATTTGTTTTCAGGACACAAGGTTAGTCAATCTGAAGGAAATGTCAGGCACCACAGCAACTACACAATTGTGAGGTGATTGGAAACTACACAACTTAGTAGAACATAGGGATGGAGTATATTTCAGCTACCAAATGGCACATAGGTTGGGTGATTAGGAGGGTGGTTGTACGCCCAGCCCACCAGAGTTCAAACCTCAGGTTTGACATCTGTGTGTCTCATAAAAGTGGAATATTCATTCAGTGGGAGGCGACGTTCCCGTCGACAGCGAGGCTCCTGTGCTGACTTCGTCAATTTCAAGATCCAATCCGCCGGCTCAGTCTTCCGAAGGTGCTCATAGGGGTAGGGTGTGCGTGTGAGCGTTCATAGGGGTGAGTGTATGCGCGCGTATGTGAGCGTCTGCGTTTGTACTGTGTTTCTCAAAAAAAAAAAATCCACACAAACAACATGTGGAACGGATGTGTCAACTTGGTTGCATAGGAGACGGTGACATGAGTATCAACAAGGTGCTAAGAGCAAGTACAATAAATCCTAGTCAGCTGGCTATAAGAATTAAAATAGTATATTATTGCTTATTTGGAGGAGAGAGAGGAAGAGAGAGAAGGAGAGTGGGTTCTTATGCAAGAGCCAGCTCTAGAACGTGCTCCTAGGCATTTTGTGAGAGTGAAAAGTGGGCCATACATTGAAAAAGTAATACATTTTTATAGCTCACTATTGTATATATTGGCTCTAAGTTGGCTATAAATGACATGACAGTTGGCTTATAGCCAACAGCTGGCTACACTATTGGAATTTCTCAAACAGGTCGTTAACAAAAGATGTGACACCTCTGTGGGTGCCTCCGGAGAGAGATAGAGAGAGATAGAGAGAGAAAGAGAGATGATGAGAGAACCCTAGAAATAGTTCCGTGGGAGGGGAGAGGACGGAAATTGATAGGGGCAGCCAGATCCATCGACTACGAGGCCACATCCAGCGCCCACGATGATCCCGCCCTCCACGACTCCACATCTTGGCAGTGAGCCCGACGATCCAATCCCCATGACGACCACGTCGTGAGAGACAAAGGTGGGAACGGATGGCGGGGGATGGATCGAAAAGGCCGGGAGCCGATGGCGCCGCAGCCACCGCGGGTCACAAGCACGAGTTGATCGGGAAATCTGGCTCGGGGCGGCGGGAGGGAGGAGCTAGGGATTCTTGCTGGGGGCGGCCGAGAGAGAAGGTGGGTTCTTGGGCTAAGGCGGAATCGATGGGGGCGGCCGCGAGAGGAGCACGATGAAAGTGGGAGGGGAGGTAGGGTTTGGTCTCGGAAGGGGTCAAGGGAGAGATATATTGGCCGATCTTAAATTTGGAAGTCGCACGGTCGTTTCCGGAGTTTCCCTCCACCCCTCATTTCCTTAGTTACATGTGCACCTCACACTACAGTGGCTGCAGGTAGGGCCAAGCCTCTTCGTGACCCCACGTCCCAATCTTTCAAGTTAGGAAAATGGGTGGTAGCCTCGTTTCTGCAGGCTCACGGAGAGTATCTCTAGCAGACAACCTAAACCCCGAACCCTAAATACGCGTATCAAGGCCACCCCAAACGCGTTTTATAGGTTGAAAAAAAGGTCGCGCAACCCACATGCACCAAACACGGCCGGCATGTTATGCGGGCCGCGTTTGGTGTGTCTGGGCTACAAGATGGTTTTTCAGCCCGCAAACAAAAACCGGAAACATAGGGTTTATGCAAATTATCTGATAATTTTCAAATGTAGCAACATAAATCATGCAAACAGATTGTTTAAAGTACTCAATCATACATGAAACATGACACTAAAAGAGGATCAAACATCACATCGTCAAGGAGGAGCAGGATCAAGCGTCATGTCGGTTGTCGGTGCATCCACACGGCCGCCACCACACGTTGTAGCATCATCACCTTGGGCATTCATGACACCACGTGCTGCTTCCCTCGTTCACGTAAAGATCTTCATCTTCGCATGATTCCACCACTCAAGACGGAACTCATCCATCTCAATCGGGTTCATCATCATAGTCGCATTCTCCGCCGCAATGAGCTCCGCCATGGCCCGGTTCTCCTCAACGCGTGCTCTCCTCTCCTTGCTGTCGGCCTTGCGCTCTGCATCCTCCTGGAGCATGCTCCATTTTTCTTTATTCTCTTTGTTCTTCGTCTCCATCATCTCCTTCTTTGCATCCAACACTACTAGGAAAAGGCCTATAGCTGCATGAACTATTGCCGGCGCACCAAAAAAGATGTCCGCCGATGCTAAATAGTACCGGTGCACCATGTTCCGGGCGCGCCGGTAATGCCACAATACCGCCGGCGCAGGAAAGTTTTAGCGCACCAAGGATAAGGTTCGAATAGGTCCTGGACAGACAAAAAGACTATGCTCCCCTTCCCGCCGGCGCGCCTCTATGGTGGTGCGCTGGTGGTAAATATTTACCACCAGCACACCACTGAGACGCGTCGGCGGTAAGGTGAGCATAGCTTTTTCTCTCCACACCCGCACCCCCCCCCCCCCCATGCCCATATGTTTTGTCATCTAGTTTTAAGAGAAATTGAAAAACATGAATTTTGATATATTATGCAAAATGGCGTCATGTTTCGGTAAGACGGGATTTCTGGTTGCATACGACCTCTGATGAAAAACTTTTTTATATCAAAATGTATGTACGCAAAATTTCCTATCCGAAATAAGATGAACACATACAACTAGAAACACAAAACGTTTACGACCATACCAAACACACACGCTTAGAAGAGAAAAATCATTTGCGAAGGCCATCATATTCACACACGGTTGGATAAAAAAAAAACGAGTGCGCTCTTTTGTCGTATCGCCTACCTTGCATAGTGACGGTTGGATTTATTGTGCACGGCAGGCCATTTCAGCCGTGTGTGACGGCCCTATCTGTACTAGTGATTAATCATATGCACTAGCAAGTGAACAAGTAGTATTTATGAATTACTAGGAAAATATTTTGTTTGTGAAATAGGATATAATATATATCAAATTAAAATATTTTTGTGGTATACCAACAAAATAATGTGCGGGAAATATTACTGATACATTGATTACGAGAGAATATGTAGTCCACCAATATTTACAAATGGCTAATGGATTTTTGCTGGAAAACAGTCTAATGAGAGATTGTGTAACACAGAAAATTGGTAGCGGTTATCTGGTATAAATAATATTTTACACTGAACTGGTAATTTTGGTAAGCTATAGCCTAGATAAATCGAAATATTATTAGTGGATCATTCCATTCATTTATATATTCTCAAGACATACTGCCAGGATCTTCAATAAACAAAATATGCAACTCCATTTAATAAGTACATGATATACATATCCAATGATTTTTCAAAATTTACTAGGATAACATTAATGTGCGTGATCTTGGAAAAAGATATAGATCAGACGAGAATGCACATAATAAATTTATAGCCAAGATCTACCAATATACTCCGTATTAATTAACAAGTAGGTGCAAAAGATTGATCATGATAAATAAATATACGAAGGAATAGATAGTTAGCTTATTTAGAGCACACTATATAAACTCAAGGAGACACAACTATAGAACCTAAGGGTTGTGTTTCTTCTGACCATGAGGACTTTCAATAAATCTACATGGGTACTATTCACAACGGCGTTGTTGGTTATATCAAACATTACGCCTACATGTGATGCAGGTAGGAATCAAAATATTTAAATTCATTAGGACATACAATTTCATAAGTGTTATACTGTATTTTCAGCTATTTGTGGTGTTCTGATGTTGTTGCACGACAATTGTTTTTCTTCACAGGTAGTGTACAGGTTTGCTTGGGGATGCCAAACTGCACACTTAGTGAGTGCAAGCTGATTTGTGCAAGGCAAGTAGGTTTTAAGTTAGAAAACAGCTCATGTGATTCTGCGAGGTCAAACTGTTGCTGCCACAAGGATTTCACTAAATAAAGTTGATGTAAACCTATGCAAGAAAGGGAAAATAACTATATGTATTTCCTTGTGATATTACAGATTTCATGAAATAAATTGCAACCATACATGGTGTATGCTTGGAATGAACAATCAATACACAGTGATTATGCCAAGTGATTTAATGATCCACGATCACATGGAACTAACATACATGTTAGATACTGGATACCGCATCAATACCATATGTTGTGCACATTAGCCATAATTTTTTTCTCACTGATCTTTTTGCAAGGCTAGTTATTTTACTTGAGACACTTCATGATATGTAAGCCTTATCTTGTTCTTTACAATGGGGAAAATAATGAGATGTGATTATGATTTTATAGCTGTAGACAAATCTCTTTAAGATAAACAAATGGCCCATGCTACTTTGACATTTAATTTTTATCCTTAAGTGTCTACGGCTTCTTTGAGGCACCACTTCATAGTAATGTTAGGAGGGGAAGCGGACTTTTGGCTCTCGGGTGCAACGCGCCCGCATAGACTAAAAAAATTATAGTAATTTTAAAAAGTTAAAAAAAATTGAATCTTCCTGGATATCAAAGATGATCAAGTTTGTACTCGTAAAAAAAAGTTTGGAAACGAAATGATTCCCATGGTCTCCAGGGCAAAAAAGACAAAATTATGACAAATATAAAGTGAATAGTACCTGGTCATGGGGTGTTTCGAGTTTGTTTTTTTACCCAAGATACAATAAAAGTAATTTCCTAGAGAAATATTTTGTTTCAAGTACAATACCTGATAATCATTGATTCCCAAAAAAGTTTGAATTTTTTAAAACTTTTCTTAATTTTATTTTTATTTTTTCAAGTATAGGGGTGCGTTGCACCCGAGAGCCAATCTGTATTTCCTTGTTAGGAGGTGTCTACATTATTATTATTATTTAGTAGATCAAAGATGGAATCTTTGACCACGACTATCCCAGTTATAAAAATATGATTGTCCTTCTTGTTTCAAACTAAGGCTTTGGTGTCCTTGCTAGTCATGATCATCTTGTTACCAGTGACGAACAAGGACATAACATCATCAAGAATGAGAGTGTTGAGGTTGGTTTTCTTGAATGGTGAAGATTATATATGTTTGAGGAATTCTTGTTGCCTTCTAAAACATGTAAACAACTCATGCATCTTGCTTTATTCCTCCCAGCATTCGAAATACAACAGCTTAGTTTCCCGCGCCGTAGTCACCGTGTCCCGTCGTCCTCTAGATTTCTTTCGCAGTCGTCATCGGTGGCGGAGGACCAGCCGGAGTACGAGGAGTAGGATCTAGGTTCGTGTTCCATGGGTGGGAGGGACCGCTCTTCCTCTCTCACCAAAGATTCTTGGTAATCCTCACCCACCGGAGATGCCTTCCCAACATGGGGACGTTGCGCCTTCGGGCGTTGCTAGACGAGAGGCGAGCTATATCAAAATGTCTATCTACCTTAGAGGTGGTGTGTGCCATGAGGGCAAAGATGTGAGGCCTTATCGAGTGCGGACGACAAAGCTGCCTCGTTCCTGACGCTTTCTTGACACGCTGGAGGAAGGCGGAGATACTATATGCATCTAACAGAATACCGCGAGGCAACCTTGGGACATATTAAACACACAACCATTTATTTATCACCAGCTGAGTTAGGGAAAAGCAACATAAATAGTGGAAGTACAAACCATCAAAAATATGTTGCACACGATTCCTAGGGGAAAGAATGTGTAGGATGACATCCACTACGATGATGACTTCTCTATAGCCAATCGTTTGCGATGCATTTCTCAAGGTCCTAAAAACAAATTTGTGTGCGATGTCACCGCGAAGTAGCCAGGCACGCGGTGGAATTTTTTGGGACGTCGGTGAGCTTTCCCACCGCAATTGAAAAGGGTCTTCCGTGTGCGACAGTGTCTTAAGACCTGTTGCATGCTCTCGAAAAAATCCATCTAGGATAGTCTATTTCTTAGGGTGAAAAATATTGTTTCAAATGTACCTAAAAATTGCTTAAACGTAACTCAAATCTGTTTGAATATGAAGATGGACAAGAAATATTTTTAGGCTGTGTATATGGTTCAGTTAACTGAGATTTTCTTAAGTCTTAATCAACTTAAAAATGTGAAATTGTAGCTTTAAAAAATGCAACTGAAACGAGTTGCACTTTCCTATAAAAAAGTGCAATTACGCTATTCTACCAGAAAAATGCAGCTATGCTGTTCTACCAGAAAAGTGGAACTATGCAATTGATGTACTTTTTTGAGGTGATTGAGGCATAAGAAATTCTTAGAGGCATAGCAAATCCGATGTTGACATTGGAAATAGATTTTCTTAGTCCGGAAGCAAATTGCGTGGCATTGTATAGTTGATCATGTTGACCGTAATTTATGGAAACTATTTTTCATCATATGGAAGCAAATTACGTGGCAAATATGATTTGATCCACCGTAATTTATGGAAACAGATTTTCTTCACACGGAAGCAAATTGCTAGGCAACAATTTCCTCAATGAATACGTCACTCAAAATTTAGACTACCCGCAAAGGGAATATCATATGGAAAATGATCCTATTCCCCCGGGGGATAACGCACTTGCAACCCCCGGGTTGCCTGGCCGCACGATTTGAAGAAATCATACGGGTCAAAACCGCTCCTGCGTACCACGTGGGTGGACCCCACCCACGTTCACCTATCCCTATCTCTTCCTTTTCACAGGCGCAGAGAGGAGCAAAGGAGTTACCGCACCGGCTAGCTCTCCGCTGCGCCGCCGTTCGCGCCAAGCCGCCGCGCAGCCGGTCGCCACCGCATGACGGAGCCACGGCCGCCGAACGCCGTCGTCGATGGCCATCGTCTGTCGCGTCCCCCCGACCAGGGCCGTCTCGCCGCGCCTTCATCTGTCCTCGCCGCGGTCAGAGATGATGCCGCCGCCGGCGCCGACTCCCTTCTCGCCCCCATCCCCGGCGTCTACCAGCGCTGCCGCCCAGAATACCTTCTCCTCGTCATCCTCTCCGGCCAAGGGCGGCCAGCCATTCCCGTTCATGTTGCACCGTGGCCGCGAGCAGCGCTGGCCATTGAGGAGCGCAGTAGTACCAAGGCGGGGCTCCGCCAGGAAGCTGCTGCTGGCAGATGGGTGCTATCTGGGGCGGCATCTGGCGATGCTACCACCGCATTCGAGAGTGCTACCTTGGGCGCCTGTTGTTGCTGCCGGCGGAGGTCGGCGTTGCTACCTTTGCCATCTGGCGATGCTACCGACCGCAGTCGAGAGTGCTACCTTGGGCGCATGTTGTTGCTGTCGGCGGAGGTCGGCGTTGCTACTTTTGGCGTCTGGTAGTGCTACCAGCGGAGGGTGGATTTGCTACCCTAGGTGTTTGACGTTGCTATCGACGGTTCCGAGGTTGCTACCTTAGGTAGACGGAGTTGCTGCGACCTTTTTGGCGGTGCTGCTGCAGGCAAGGTCTCCTTCATTGTCTCTCCAGGGCGAAGCTACTAGTTTGCTACCGGCGTTACGCATTTTTGATACAATATCATTTTTTTGCTATACATATTCTGCGATTTTGCTACATTCTCATAATCTTTTTGATACATTTTTTCTGTGTTTTTGCTACAATTGTACCATATGTTTGCTACTGGGGTCTCCGGCGAGTCCCCGGCGAGGCTCCGGCGAGCTCAGACCTTTTCTTTTATTTCATGAGTGAACCGTTTTTTGCTACATGCAGTTGCTGCCGGGGGTGTTTTTTTGCTGCCGGAGGTGTTTTTTTGCTACATGCAAATCTGACCGTACATGATGTCGATCCAACGGCTGGGGACCCGGGGGCTGGGGAATCAGATCCCCCGGGGGACGCCCAGAACTTTCCATATCATATGTAGTATCATGCATTTTATGCATGTAAAATACTGATGTAGGCAATGCAATTAAGGATAAGAGAGAGGATACTAACATCATAGATAGATACCGTATCATAGCACATAGTACTAGAAAAATTTAATGTCAAGTAAATCATGTACTACATATATTTGCATTGAAATTCTACAGATCAATTAATATAAGAAGACTATGATACTAGTATATGATACAATGCATCGTGAAGATAGTAACATACCGTAGTATCGTACGCATGATACTTCTATATGATACTATGCATTGTGACTAGTCTTAAATATTGGCTGATCTTTTATTTAGCAAGTTCTGATTTCGCATTAATTGACTTGTATTCCAGGAGTTTTTTTTTCTGAAATGGGGAAAAATCGCCCCAGCTTCTGCATCCAAGGGATGCACACGGCTTTTTTATTAGATTATTCGAAAACATCTTACAAGAGTAATTAAAAAGATTAACTCGAAGCCACCTCGCTAAACCTATAGAGGGATAAAGGGGTGACAATACACCAACTCACATCATCCAAACCACCAAATGCCTTCCCAAGCCGTCCAATAGCAGGTGAGAAGCACATCCAGTCAATCAGACTCTCAGCGCACGCCAACACATACGCCACAGAAATCGCTACCGCCGTCTTCCTCGTACCCATCTTCAAGAGGGATCATTGACCTTGCCAGACCTGTCGTCGATGTGACCATGATGCCAGACAGCTCCACCATCCTGCTCGTGTCCTACGATCCGCGCCCGTCTTCGATACCCTGCAGCTCCACGCCGCCGAGAATCATCAACGTCAACGTGGTAGATGAACACCACTCCACCAAAGATCCACCTCCATCCAGCCGCTGCTCCAAAAATGATGCCCCAAGAGGTAGAACGACGCAGGAATCGCCATCATCATCCGATCCGGGAGACCCGGATCTAGGGTTTCCCCCGGAGCAGCACGAGTGAGCAGCCGCAGACTGCGACGATGATGTCTTCAAGAAGGAAGCGATGCTTAACGCCGCCATCACCCGCCAATCGTGGCACGGTTTTCACCGACAGCCGCTAGTCTCCAACTCGGCAAGAGCCAGCGTAGATGCCAGCAAAGATGATGCCTTCGCAAGGGAACGACGCCAATAGCCGCCACCCTCATCCGCCAAGAACGATGTCAAGGCGCGGTTTTCACCGGTGGCCCCTTCACCGCTAGCTCGTCATCGACTAGATCTTCATCGCCGAAGTAGATTGATCTCGTGATCCGCCACCCCAGCAACCAGCTGACCACCTCCGGCGAAGGAGGAGGCCGCCACCTGTTGGAGATATGCCCAAGAGGCAATAATAATAGTGGTTATTATATATCTTTGTGTTTATGATAAATGTTTATATACCATTCTATAATTGTATTAACCGAAACATTGATACATGTGTGTTATGTAAACAACAATGAGTCCCTAGTAAGCCTCTTGTATAACTAGCTTGTTGATTAATAGATGATCATAGTTTCATGATCATGAACATGGGATGTTATTAATAACAAGGTTATGTCATTATGTGAATGATGTAATGGACACACCCAATTAAGCGTAGCATAATATCACGTCATTAAGTTATTTTCTATAAGCTTTCGATACATAGTTACCTAGTCCTTTCGACCATGAGATCATGTAAATCACTTATACCGAAAAGGTACTTTGATTACATCAAACGCCACTGCGTAAATGGGTGGTTATAAAGGTGGGATTAAGTATCCGGAAAGTATGAGTTGAGGCATACGGATCAACAATGGGATTTATCCATCC
>NC_061508.1:245767286-245822768 GCF_022539505.1 Lolium rigidum | reverse complement strand
GGGTCATCAAGAGACAAAGAAAAGAGAGTTTTTCCCAAGGTGGAGTAATTGTGTGTGAGAGAGAGATGGAGTGGTATGATGCACATGTGTGCCATGGCATGGCATAGCCGGCTCCTTCATGTGCCACTCCAAAATGAATCATAAAAAGGGAGCTTCCAACATACAAGTTGATCATAGTGGAGCCACATTATTTTATGCCAAGATGGTGGCTTAGATAATGTGTATGAAAATATAAAAGAGACAGAGATGGAAGGAGAGGGTGATGGTGATATGCACCATGATGGTATTTGTGACTTGAAGGTTTTCGTGCCAAGGAGATGATGGAGATGGTGGTGTACAAGGTTTCAAGTGTAGGCCATTTGTGAGATAGCCGCCACAATATTTGAGATTTGAATTATGCAAAAACAAGATGAGACACATGGCACTACTTGTGTCTTGCAAAGAAAATGGATTCCTTCAAGTGATAAAGAGCCCAAGGTTTAGCGAGAGAGTGAAGGATGTAATCATATACTCACAAGGATGAATATATTGACATAAGTCATCAATTCATGATGGAAAAGAATAAATGATTGAGATGGGTAAGATGAAATATAAGTTGCTCTACAATTAAGGGGTCAATTGGGGAGTGATTTGAAAGTACCAAATGATCATCCATTTGATCAAGAATTGGAGAATGGGGGAATACAATGTGGTAGGTCAGAGGTGTGCAAGAGTTGCCATTTGAAAAAGAGTTTAATTGAAAAGTATGGAACACACCTCAATTGTCTAGAGACAATTGGGAATGAACTCAAGTGAAATGGAATTTTTATGATATTGAGAGAAAACTAGGTGGAACATAGGAGTTCAAAATATTCTACTTACTCTCTCAAGTAAAGTAGAGTTTTTCTCAAATGTAAAAATAAGCAAGAGGGAAAACAAGAAATGGTGTAGGTACCATAAACAAGCTTTTTGTTAAAAAGAAAGCCAAATAGAGAGTAATGTTTTTATAAATCAGTACTGGTAGAAATGGGAAGAAAAACAAAACCCATTTCAGTTCCTTGTTTTTCTTGAAGAAATATCTTGAAAAGATTTAGTAAAACTAGAAGTAGTTTTGTGATCAAATCTAGAGAAGGAAAATCAATAGGATTTTTGAGAGAGAAGACTAATTTAGGGAGAAGTGTTCTCAAGGGTAGATGATGGCTACAAAATATACCCATCATTCTCACTCTTGGTTTTGTGAAGATCAAACTTGAATAAAAACAAGAGGTAAAATTGAAGGAAGTGATCTAGTGTTGAATCATTGAATAGGATACAAGATCAAGTTGAATATATGAGCTGCAAGGATTGAGTCGAGACATGCAAAACGTGGAGGTTGAAGAGGGTGTTGCATAGATGGGATCCATGCACTGAGATCACCAATAACAGTGGTGGTTGCTTAGATATCAACTGCCAAAGTCTGGAACTAATAAGCCTACCAAAACAGATTGTTGACTTGGCTTCAGAATCAACCATGATGAGTGGGTATAAGAGAAGGACGTGATGAGGGGTAGATGATCCCAAGTTTTGAATTAAGGATGATTGAGCTATCTTGTACCACAAAGAGGAAAATCAAGATGGCACACTCATGTTGTCATCAGGAGAGAGGTTTGATGTAGTAAAAAGGAAAACAATTTTTCCTAAGCCACACATGTGTTTTATTTGGTGAGTTGCTTGTTTAACCACCAGGGGTGTTGTTCTATGAGGTAGCTGATACGTCTCCAACGTATCTATAATTTCTGATGTTCCATGCTTGTTTTATGACAATACCGACATGTTTTGTTCACACTTTATGTCATTATTATGCGTTTTCCGGAACTAACCTATTGACGAGATGCCGAAGGGCCAATTGCTGTTTTCTGCTGTTTTTAGTTTCAGAAATCCTAGTAAGGAAATATTCTCGGAATCAGACGAAATCAACGCCGAAGATCTTAGAATCCCCGGAAGCATCCAGAACACCCGAGAGTCGCCAGAGGGGGGCCACAGGCCCACCAGACCATAGGCCGGCGCGGCCAAGGGGGGCCCGCGCCCCCCTATGGTGTCGTCGCCTCGTTGACCCTCCGACTCCGACTCTCCGCCTATATATTCGTCCCTGACCTAAAAACATCGAGGAGTTCGACGAAAACAGAGAAAACCATCCAGAGCCGCCGCCATCGCGAAAGTCCAATTCGGGGGACAGAACTCTCTGTTCCGGCACCCTGCCGGGACGGGGAATTGCCCCCGGAGCCATCTCCATCGCCGTCTCCACCGCCATCTTCACCGCCATCGCTGCCTCCATGATGAGGAGGGAGTAATTCACCCCCGGGGCTAAGGGCTCCACTGTAGCTATGTGGTTCATCTCTCTCTCTTTGTGATCAAGTTGAATATCATCTATGTGCTACTCTAGTGATGTTATTAAAGTAGTCTATTCCTCCTCCATGATGTAATGTTGGCAGTGTGTGCATCATGAAGTACTTGGTCTATGCTATGATTGTGATCTCTTGTAGATTATGAAGTTAACTATTACTATGATGTTATTGATGCGATCTATTCCTCCTTTCATAGTGTGATGGTAGAAGTGTGCATGCTATGTTAGTACTTGGTTTGGGTGTGTTGATCTATCTTGCACTCTAAGGTTATTTAAATATGAACATTGAATATTGTGGAGCTTGTTAACTCCGGCATTGAGGGTTCGTGTAATCCTACACAATGGTGTTCATCATCCAACAAGAGGGTGTAGAGTAGTCCTATTATGTGATCTTTGTTGAGAGTGTCCACTAGTGAAAGCAGGATCCCTGGGCCTTGCTTCCAAGCATCGAATCTCCGTTTGTTTACTGTTTTGTTGAATGTTTACTCGCTGCCATATTTTACTCGGATTGCTATTATCACTCATACTCATCCATATTATTTGTATCTCACTATCTCTTCGCCGAACTAGTGCACCTATTGTATTAGGTGTGTTGGGGACACAAGAGACTTCTTGCTTTGTGGCTGCAGGGTTGCTTGAGAGGGATATCTTTGACCTCTTCCTCCCTGAGATCGATAAACCTTGGGTGATCCACTTAAGGGAAACTTGCTTCGCTGTTCTACAAACCTCTGCTCTTGGAGGCCCAACACTGTCTACAAGAATAAAGGCTCCCGTAGACATCAAGCACTTTTCTGGCGCCGTTGCCGGGGAGGAAAGGTAAAAGGCACTCATACTCCGAGTTCCGAGTAACGATACTTTTCTGGCACCATTGTGTTTGTGCTCGAAGCTATTTCCTTTAGATCCTGCAATTGCATCTTTTTGTTTCTTGTTTTACACTAGTTAGGCATAATGGAATATAACTATGAGCTTCTTAATTTATTTCCTAAGCTAAGACATGAATTGTGTGATGCGAAAATTAAAGAACCTATGGAACCTCATTTGCATGCTAGTAGCAATATTATTGGTATGAACGCAATCACTCGCTAATGCTATGAATAAGTCTAAGCTTGGGGAAGCTAGTTTCTGTGATCTTTTTGGCTTCCCATCTTTAGGGGAGAAAAATTGTTCTGATAATGCTTTATCTCCCATATGCGATAACTCTAATGATGCTTCTGATATTTTAAATCCACCTACTGCAAGTACTTCTTTCAAGATACCCATGAAGATTATTGAACGTGTTATGGATAACCGCTATGAAGGGGATGGAACTGTCCATCCTAAAGATCATTTACTGTTTTTGCATGAATTATGCGGGTTATTCAAGTGTGCAGGTATCTCTATGGATGAAGTGAGGAAGAAGCTATTCTCTCGTTTCGCTGTCGGTAAGCGGCGCATTGGTATAAATTGTTGGAGAATAGCCATTCTCTTGGTTGGGAGGAAATTGTACCTCTCTTTTATTCTAAATTTTATCCTCCTCATGAAGTGCATATTGATAGGAATTATATTTATAACTTTTATCCTCGTGATGGAGAGAGTATTTCTCAAGCATGGGGGAGATTAAAGTCACTAATGCTCAAATGTCCCGTTCATGAGCTTCCCCGTAATGTTATTGTTAACAATTTTTATGCGAGGCTTTCAGGACAACACAAGGACTATCTGGACGCATGTTCGGAGGGATCTTTCACAAGCAAGGAGGTTGAAGCTAGGTGGGATCTTCTTGATCGGATTAAGGAGAACGCTGAAGGATGGGAGAACAATGAAGGTAAGGAGTTAGGTATAAATTATGATTATGAATGCATTGAAGCTTTTATGGATACCGATAAATTTCGAAATATGAGTGCTACTTATGGTCTTGACTCTCAAGTTGCTGCAAATCTTTATAAAGCATTTGCTTCTCATTTTGAACTGCCTAAAAAGAATTTTGATAAGTATCATGAACCTTTTAAAGAGGCTTGCATGAAGAATGAAATTGTTGTTAATTATTGCAATAAGCATGCTCAAACTCCTAAGAATGCTATTTCCTATAAGCATGTTAATTTTTGTGGAATGCATAGACCTTGTGGAATTAATCAAATCAAAGATGAATATTGTATCCATCATGCTAATGAAAAAACTAGAAAGTGGTTTAGGGCTCTAGATGATCTTGGTAAAAAAGTTTGTGCCCTCTCGTCCTTTTATTTGTGAAGTTTGCCATGAAGTGGGTCATTTTAATTTTCAATGCTCCTCCAATGATAATTTGAACCCAATGAGTGCTGCAAATTTGTATTGTGATGATGAAATTACTCCTAATCAGCATGATGAACTTACTTTATTTTTGGGGTGTGAAGAGCTGTCGAGAAAAATCTCTTTGTTACATATGAGTGATCTTGATATTGATGATGTCCTGCATGGGTGTTTTTCTTATTGCATTGATAATAGCCATACAAATACTTACATACAAAATATTTTAGAAGATGACACCTTGCCAAAATATGATAGGACCGCTATTTGTTTTGAACTAATTAATGGAAAGGAGGAATCCTCCCAAGTTTCTTCTATTGTTTCTAAAAGTAAATCAGGTTATGCGGCCAAGCCACCCTTCAAGCCTCTTCCTCCTAAAGAAGGGAACGAGGAGAAGGAAGAGAAGAAGAAGAAGAAGAAGAAGAAGAAGAAGGGAACGAAGAAGAAGAAGAAGAAGGAGGATAAAAAGAAAGAGGTAACGGCATATCCCCGCGTGAATGAGATAACGCTAGGTAACAGTAAGTATGTTGCTCCTAATGATTATTATGATAATGAATCTGAATACGATGATCTTCCTATGCTCTTTACATACATTAGTGATCATGATTTGAATGAGCACACTACTTTTGATATTGCAAATCTCTGGGAAACTAATTCTAAAAATAATGATGATAATAATTGCCATAGTGTCAGTGCTATCCATGCTTCCTCCCATAATGATATAGAAAGCTCTAAGCTTGGGGAAGAGGTGTTTGAAAATCCTTTTGCTACTGATCATTATGTGTTTGATACATCTCCTTCTAATAACAATGATGGTATGGTCTTAGATAAACCGATTGTGAAAGATAACTATTCTATTTCTTATGATGACACTGTGCCTCCGATCTTTGATGATTATTATAAAGAATGCTATGATATAGGTTATAACTATCCTTATGAAACTTGTCATAGTCATTATTGGATTACCAAAAACAATTCTCTTAGTATGCAACTTGTTTACCATGTTCAAATTCTTGATAATAATCTTGCTCCAATTACTATTAATGAGAAGAACTCTTCTTATGCCAAAATTAATGATACTTCTATGCACATGAACCATGATAAGAATGTTTTAAGTGATGGGTATATTGTGGATTTCATCAATGATGCTACTGAAAGTTATTATGAGAGAGGGAAGTATGGTTATATGCATCTTAATAATATTAAGTTTCCCCTCTTTATGTTGAGAATCTTGAAGTTACTCGTGTTTTATCCTCTTATGCTTGTCACTTTGTTCTTCATGAATTCATTTGTGTACAAGATTCCTCTTCATAGGAAGCATGTTAGACTTAAATGTGTTTTGAATTTGCCTCTTGAAGCTCTCTTTTGCTTCAAATACTATTTCTTGCGAGTGGATCATTAAAACAGCTGAGCCCATCTTAATGGCTATAAAGAAAGAACTTCTTGGGAGATAACCCATGTGTAATTTTGCTACAGTACTTTGTTTTATATTTGTGTCTTGGAAGTTGTTTAATACTGTAGCAACCTCTCCTTATCTTAGTTTTGTGTTTTGTTGTGCAAAGTAAAGTCGTTGATAGTAAGGTTCATACTAGATTTGGATTACTGCGCGAGAAACAGATTTCTTTGCTGTCACGAATCTGGGCAAAATTCTCTGTAGGTAACTCAGAAAATTATGCCAATTTACGTGAGTGATCCTCAGATATGTACGCAAGTTTCATTCAATTTGAGCATTTTCATTTGAGCAAGTATGGTGCCTCAATAAAATTCGTCTTTACGGACTGTTCTGTTTTGACAGATTCTGCCTTTTATTTCGCATTGCCTCTTTTGCTATGTGGGATGGATTTCTTTGTTCCATTAACTTCCAGTAGCTTTGGGCAATGTCCAGAAGTGTTAAGAATGATTGTGTCACCTCTGAACATGTGAATTTTTGATTATGCACTAACCCTCTAATGAGTTGTTTTGAGTTTGGTGTGAAGGAAGTTTTCAAGGGTCAAGAGAGGAGGATGATACAATGCGATCAAGAAGAGTGAAAAGCCTAAGCTTGGGGATGCCCCGGTGGTTCACCCCTGCATATTTCAAGAAGACTCAAGCATCTAAGCTTGGGGATACCTAAGGCATCCCCTTCTTCATCGACAACATTATCAGGTTCCTCTAGTGAAACTATATTTTTATTCGGTCACATCTTATGTACTTTACTTGGAGCGTCTGTATGTTTCTTATTTTTGTTTTTGTTTGAATAAATACTTGTGTGGGAGAGAGACACGCTCCGCTGGTTCGTATGAACACATGTGTTCTTAGCTCTTAATGTTCATGGCGAAGGTTGAAACTGCTTCGTTAATTGTTATATGGTTGGAAACGGAAAATGCTACATGTAGTAATTGGTATGATGTCTTGAATAACTTGATACTTGGCAATTGTTGTGCTCTTGTTTAAGCTCTTGCATCATATACTTTGCACCTATTAGTGAAGAAATACATAGAGCTTGTTAAAATTTGGATTGCATGAGTGGTTTCTCTAGAGTCTAGATATTTTCTAGTGAGGTGTTTGAACAACAAGGAAGACGATGTATAGTCTTATAATGCTTGTAATATGTCTTTTATGTGAGTTTTGCTGCACCGGTTCATCCTTGTGTTTGTTTCAAATAACCTTGCTAGCCTAAGCCTTGTATCGAGAGGGAATACTTCTCATGCATCCAAAATCTTTGAGCCAAACACTATGCCACTTGTGTCCACCATACCTACCTACTACATGGTATTTCTCCGCCATTCCAAAGTAAATTGCTTGAGTGCTACCTTTAAACAATTCAAAATTTATTACCTCTGATTTGTGTCAATGTTTTATAGCTCATGAGGAAGTATGTGGTGTTTATCTTTCAATCTTGTTGGGCAACTTTCACCAATGGACTAGTGGCTTCATCCGCTTATCCAATAATTTTGCAAAAAGAGTCGGCAATGGGATTCCCAGTCCCAAATTAATTAATAAAAATAGACACTCCTCCATGGTATGTGATTGTTGGACGGCACCCGAAGGATTCGGTTAGCCATGGCTTGAGAAAGCAAAGGTGGGGAGGAGTGTCGTCATAATAAAACTAAAATAAAAAGGCACTCCTTCATGGTATGAGATTGTTGGCGGGCACCCGAAGGATTCGGTTAGCCATGGTTTGTGAAAGAAAGGTTGGAAGGAGTGCCACACAAAAATAAAAATAAAATGGGAGCCGCTCTTTGAAGGTTTGTCTGGCAAGGGGGTTAGAGTGCCCACTACCATTCGTTGACAACAACAAACACCTCTCAAAATTTTACTTTTATGCTCTCTATATGTTTTCAAAACCAAAGCTCTAGCACAAATATAGCAATCGATGCTTTCCTCTTTGAAGGACCATTCTTTTACTTTTATTGTTGAGTCAGTTCACCTATCTCTCTCCACCTCAAGAAGCAAACACTTGTGTGAACTGTGCATTGATTCCTACATACTTGCTTATTGCACTTGTTATATTGCTTTGCATTGACAACTATCCATAAGATATACATGTTACAAGTTGAAAGCAACCGCTGAAACTTAATCTTCCATTGTGTTGCTTCAATGTCTCTACTATGAATTTATTGCTTTATGAGTTAACCCTTATGCAAGACTTATTGATGCTTGTCTTGAAAGTACTATTCATGAAAAGTCTTTGCTATATGATTCAATTGTTTACTCATTGCATTTACATTGTTTCGAATCGCTGCATTCATCTCATATGCTTTACAATAGTATGATTAAGATTATGTTGGTAGCATGTCACTTCAGAAATTATCTTTTATCGTTTACCTACTCGAGGACGAGTAGGAACTAAGCTTGGGGATGCTGATATGTCTCCAACGTATCTATAATTTCTGATGTTCCATGCTTGTTTTATGACAATACCGACATGTTTTGTTCACACTTTATGTCATTATTATGCGTTTTCTGGAACTAACCTATTGACGAGATGCCGAAGGGCCAGTTGCTATTTTCTGCTGTTTTTGGTTTCAGAAATCCTAGTAAGGAAATATTCTCGAATCGGACGAAATCAACGCCGAAGATCTTAGAATCCCCGGAAGCATCCAGAACACCCGAGAGTCGCCAGAGGGGGGCCACAGGCCCACCAGACCATAGGCCGGCGCGGCCAAGGGGGGGCCCGCGACCCCCTATGGTGTCGTCGCCTCGTTGACCCTCCGACTCCGACTCTCCGCCTATATATTCGTCCCTGACCTAAAAACATCGAGGAGTTCGACGAAAACAGAGAAAACCATCCAGAGCCGCCGCCATCGCGAAAGTCCAATTCGGGGGACAGAACTCTCTGTTCCGGCACCTCGCCGGGACGGGGAATTGCCCCGGAGCCATCTCCATCGCCGTATCCACCGCCATCTTCACCGCCATCGCCGCCTCCATGATGAGGAGGGAGTAATTCACCCCGGGGCCGAGGGCTCCGCTGTAGCTATGTGGTTCATCTCTCTCTCTCTTTGTGATCAAGTTGAATATCATCTATGTGCTACTCTAGTGATGTTATTAAAGTAGTCTATTCCTCCTCCATGATGTAATGTTGGCAGTGTGTGCATCATGAAGTACTTGGTCTATGCTATGATTGTGATCTCTTGTAGATTATGAAGTTAACTATTACTATGATGTTATTGATGCGATCTATCCTCCTTTCATAGTGTGATGGTGGAAGTGTGCATGCTATGTTAGTACTTGGTTTGGGTGTGTTGATCTATCTTGCACTCTAAGGTTCTTTAAATATGAACATTGAATATTGTGGAGCTTGTTAACTCCGGCATTGAGGGTTCGTGTAATCCTACACAATGGTGTTCATCATCCAACAAGAGGGTGTAGAGTAGTCCTATTATGTGATCTTTGTTGAGAGTGTCCACTAGTGAAAGCAGGATCCCCGGGCCTTGCTTCCAAGCATCGAATCTCCGTTTGTTTACTCGTTTTGTTGAATGTTTACTCACTCGCCATATTTTACTCGGATTGCTATTATCACTCATACTCATCCATATTATTTGTATCTCACTATCTCTTCGCCGAACTAGTGCACCTATTGTATTAGGTGTGTTGGGGACACAAGAGACTTCTTGCTTTGTGGCTGCAGGGTTGCTTGAGAGGGATATCTTTGACCTCTTCCTCCCTGAGATCGATAAACCTTGGGTGATCCACTTAAGGGAAACTTGCTGCTGTTCTACAAACCTCTGCTCTTGGAGGCCCAACACTGTCTACAAGAATAAAGGCTCCCGTAGACATCAGTAGCTCAAGACAAAACTCACAAGCAAATCAAGATAATACATCTACCAACAGATCAAAGCAATTCACCTTAACAAACAGATCAAGGCAATTCATCTTAATTAGTCTAAAGAAAAAGTTTTTGTTCCCCCTAATTTTTGCAATAAGGATAATTAAACAAGTTTGCAAAAGTGGGGCGTTACAGACTCTTCCACCCTTAAAAATAATCTCGTCCCGAGATTACTGAGCACGGAACTAGAGGGGTTGTAAAGCTTAACGAAAGTTAGACTCCATCCTTCTGTAGATGCACCATTGTAGAGAAGGTCGTTTGTTTCATCTTCTAGCAGACATGATAGATTCCTGCCGATGGCGAGCTTCATGAAGAGATTGACTACTCCGTGCAGATGTTAGACCTGTAGCTTCTTAACGACCCTCGTGGAGCTCACGACTTCAGAAAATTTAGTGCACTCCAATGGTGCCTTAGCGGGGTTGAAAACTTTTAGAGTTAGCTTAAATTTAGTGGAAGACAAAGTCTTCCACCCTTAAAATTGTTCGTCGGGGAGGGGGTTTGAAAACTTTAAGCTTCGGCCACGGGTCTTTGTCGTGCGATTTTTGGAGAAGTCATTGATCTCTCGTCTTGAGTCAACATCTTCAGAGGGCGTTGGGTAGTCCACGGCTTCAAGAGGGTTTAGTGCATCCCAAGTTCCCGTCGGTGTTTTAGAAATGTTAAAAATGTTAGGGTTAGCTCCAATTTATAGTGGAAGACGAAGTCTTCCACCCTTAAGATTTTTCATCCGGGCATTTGGAAAAGCTTTGAGCTTCTGCCTAGTGGTTTTTTCTGGGGCTTCTGAAGAAATCGTCAATCTTCCTTGTTCAGTTGAAGAATCTTTGGGGGCGACGTGCAGACCACAACTTCAAGAGGCACTCACGGTGTTAACTAAACCATAGGGGACGCGCAGTGAGTTAGTAGGTTGATGAAACGCCTGGTTGGTACCCATATGAAGCAGCAACAGGAGTCGTCGAAGACAATCTTCAGCTTGAGGGTCGGTGCAGACTTCAGTAACAGCTAAGAAGTTAGCGGGTAAACTACGCCTAAAGTCTTGAGTCTTGGAGTATCTTCAGGAGCTTCACTTGGTAAGGACCAGATGAACCATGTAATGTAGCTTGACTTTGACGCTATTGTTCTCTCAGCTTGTTGGACGGTGTGTTAGAGGGTGGTTTTCAAGAACATATCCTCGAGGTTAGTGTGGTTATGCTCTAAGGTTCGACCAGATTAGTATGTCTTCTCGCCGAGGTGCAGTCACTCTTGAAGGTAGGGGCTTCTGCTTTGTTGGCGTAGTAGAGATGCTTCAGTTGATCTTGAAAGTAGTCGGCGTAGATAGGGGTCTGAGTTAGTTTCCCTGGCGGTTGAAAAAAAACAACTGCTAACGGGTTTAGAGTTAGAGTCTTTCGTTAATCTACCCAATTAACTAGCAGTTAGCAGTACATCGGCGAGGCAAACTTTAATCCTATCATTGCATGTGACACCCATACAATCATAACCAGAGACAAAATACCACTAACAGAGGCTACTGGTATTTTTCCTAGATGCACAGTAACAAGACAAGATCATCACAATTGGAATCATTCAAAAATATTTATTTTTCAATTTTTGAGACTCAAAATACTAACCAGAAACAGTGATCAAGTTTTACTTATTAAAAATCGCACAAAAATCCTAAAAATACAAGGTCAGTGGCATTGGAAAGATAATTTCATACTGGTTCTAGTGCAATTGGAATCACATCAATCGGAGTTACCAAACTATATTTATTAGCAAAACAGTACACTGGAAGATTTCCATTTTTAATTTCTGTTTTACAAATTTCAAACAAGTAAAAAGGGCGGGAACGTCTAAATAGCAAGACATAGATGCACACAACAAACAGATACAAACACTCAAGGCAGCACACTAGGGAACTACAAGCAATCATCAAACCAGACATGGTACTCTAAGTACCCAGAAATTCCTAATGCGCGGGTTTATCTCAATCAAAGCGATTGAGTTGTCCTATCCATCCTATTGGTCTGGGGCTGGTCACATACGTCGACGTCTTCATATCATCAGCATCAGCTTCAAGTTGGATCCTTGTAGCAGTTGGTAGTGAAGGGGCCGGGTGTTGAGTTATTGATGTTGAGGCGGAGGAGAAAACTGGGTAGAACTTCTTGTCTCGACATCCCGGAAACATGAGGTCTTCGTAGAGGTAGCTGTTGAGGTGCTCCCGAAGTCAACAACTTCTTGTAGCTGGCCTAAAAATTACTAGCCAAGAACTGAGGACTTGATCCTTGACGACTGCAAAAGTGCGAGTCCATAGAGGAACAAGGTCAGCTCCTCCACATACTTTGGTGACAACCAAAGAAATTCTTCTTTTTATCCCTCCGCATACGGCTATGTCGGCATCCAATCTTCAATAGTTGTCGTTGGAGATACGTGAGACTTCATAAAAGGTTGATCCATCTTCGACTTCGAGTCTCCGGTCTGAGTTGGGGACATCGTCCAACATGTAGGTTTGAAGTGGATGAGACAATAGAGTAAGAATTTTCAAACCTTTTTATGAAACGGAGAGATAAGAATTTAGAAGCTTTGAATAAATAAGAGGAGTAGAAGCTATACTTCTGACTAAAGAAACAATTTGTTTCATAAAATAGTCTTTCCCAAGTAATTGTTTCCTATCTAACGTCCATGCTAACTAAGGTCTCCTACAGTCAGGATAGCTCTGATACCAGCTCTGTGGGGACCCTGGACTAGCTGTCCGAAATTCCCTGTTATGTATACAGTTCACGATCCCATGATCAGTGCACCGTGAACACATAACCGAACTGAGATCAAATTACACCATCCATTACAAAGCGGAATAAGTAAATTACAACATGGTCACATGACCGATACTTACATAATAGCCTCGAAGGGCCTAACTAAACATCAGAGTAGCAACATCACTTCGAGCGAGCGCAGTACCCAAGTCATCTGCCATAATCCTACAGGCAACTGACTGGGAAGACGTTCCTAGCTCGCATAGACGTCGCCAACTCCTTCTTCATCCGTCGTGTTCCTCCAAGTCTGGCCAAGTAAATAGCCAGGGACAAAGCCGTGAGTACATTTGGAATTGTACTCGTAAACCATCAAGAAAGATGCTAACAAAGCTAACTAAAAGAGACAAGAGAGGAAGAATAGTTTCTCTTGTGGATATAGCATGTGAAAGAGAATCAGTTTCTCTTGTGGATATAGCATGCCGACATCTCCAGTGATGCAGACACTAAGGTGTTTCAAGGACAACTAGCTAACCATCTAGGAGGAAAGGTAGCATGCCGCCATCCCAATTGATGGGGACGCTTAGGAAGTTCTATGACATATCTATACCTTTATTGAGGATGAGGTAGCATAAGTCCATCTCAGTTGATGGGAATGCTAGAGAATTACTGTGACATACCTATATCTTTATTGAAGAAGATACTTCAAAAGATACCTATGACATCTCTATATCTTTGTTAAAGAAGAGTTCCTCTACATGAAACACTAGGAAAAAGTTCCCCACTTGGTCTCATTTTTCCACGACCATCTCCATATGGTCGACACACGCCCTTTTTCCGTACCCTTCCGGTACATTCAACACAACACTTTCTTTGCAAAGCATTTATCAAAACAAAACTCAAGCCCCGGTAAAGGTAGACCTTTGCAACTCCGTCCATGACCGCGGACGCGGCTATTCGAATAGATTTAACTCTGCAGAGTTTGCACACTTTCCCCACAACTATCCGGATACCTATCGTGTGGGCATCATCCCCGCATAACAACATATGCCACGACGGATACCCGGACATAACCTTTCGCCCATCTCCTCTGGCATGAGTCCTTCCCTGCGGGCTTACCCCTTCCCGGCACCCCGGCAGCATACCTCCTTTTGAGCATATCTCCGGCGCCATGACAGAAGACCCTCAGTAATCGTCCGGCTATAGACAACTACAGTGTATTGCCTCCTCCAGAGCGCAACCCGGCGTCGGAGGTCGTCGTGACCCTCCCTAGAAAGTTGTGAAGGGTGCTCCTGCCAGCTTCAACAAACTACGGGCTAAGCCCCGTCCCACACCGGGGTAGAGTGGTTGCGCGATAAAAGTTGGGCTGGTGTACACTTATACGCAGTGCTCCTTTTTAAAAACACATTTTACCCACACTTCCTTTGTTTACCAACAAACCACCATATTTCTCCGAACAACCTTGTTCACAACATTTGCTTTCCAAAACCATAAACTTGGGTAGAGTTAACTTACCCAAGGTATATTCCCCGAACAACCTTGTTCAAACATTTGCTCTTCCAAAAACCTTCTCTCGGGTAGAGTTAACTTACCCAAGGTTTTCATAAAACATTTACAACAAGGTAAGCCTTGAGGGGTTCCCAACCTATAGTTTCATGAGTGGAACTACTGTTGCCCTATGGCCGAGATGAGAGTCATCGTGCCATAGATGGTGTAAAAAGAGTAAAGGGTGGATCATACTCGCTTAAGGTAAGCATGTATGATGACAACACAAAGAGGAATATAATCTCATATTTGTGGTACTAACTATATAATTTGGATAGTGGAGAATCACTACTCAACCAACTCTCCAATAGGGTACACGGCATACTCCTCTCAAGTTGAGAATTATACCAAGATCATGACATTGATTCCTCTAAATTACAAAAGTGGTGAGTGTGGGGTAAGTTACTATCTTGAGAGGGAAGATGCTCAAGTTGAGCATACAAGATGACCAAGTGGAATAGCACGGGCATGATACCATGCATCCCATAACACAAGGACAATAGTGGAGTATCACCACTAGGGAGGACCCCACTTGCAATCACACATAGATGACATAAATAGAGAGAATAACACACATAGAATTAAGGTGCTTTGGACATCAACAAATGACATCCAACTAGACACCAAGTCAGAGATCAAAAGATGGCTTGCCTTGGCTTATTTGTCCCTGTACTTCTTCAACTCCATCAATATAAGAATTCCAATAACATATATAAATAAAATCCTCGTCCGATTCCACTTCTTCTTCTTCTTCTTCTTCTTCTCCGGAATTGTTCGCATCTATCGCCGGAAAATATAAAAGGAACACAATCAATCACATTGCATCAACAAGACAACAATCAACAACTAATCATGCAGCCAAGGTATAACATACTAAGGACTTATAGACACCACAAAACAAATTTAAGAGTTTTAATTTAGAAAACCCCATTTATTTACCTAGTAGAGGTATGAGTGCATCACAACTTAGCAATTGCCTCTCTCGGTTATCACCATGGTATAAACCAATTATCCCCTGGTAGATAACATCATGAAGAGGACAAGAGCATTAGTTTGGCATCACAAACATTCACAACATAATTTCAAACATTTTTGAAAAAGTAGAAATCAGTTTTCCTAATTTAATTTGCTCACTTAACACTATACAAAAATAGGAAGCAAACCATATACCACATCATTTGAAAACTTAAGCAAAACAAAAGATCTAATGTTAGGTTGCAGAGGTTTTGTTTTGCAAGCACAAAACAAAGGTTGCCCATCTCTACTAAAAAGAGTTGGTCAAGGGTTTTAAATAAACCGAAAAGTTTTGCTTCAACAATGCATGTCACACATAAACATTACTAACAGCAACAAATATGTATGAACAGAGACTAATAATATTTTTCGTATATAGCCAATACTAATACAATACTAACCCAATTGGAATCACCCAAAAATATTAAACCTACAATTTTAGGAATTTCTTTGAATCTGACTGTACAGAAAACAAGATCTGTAAGCCATAAATCGTAGAAAAATCCTAAAAATATGAGGCCACTTTCATTTGAAAGGTAATTGAACAGAGATGCATACACAATTGGATTTGGGTTTAAATTGTTTCTGAAACTCTCACAAATGGATTGACAAGTTTACTGCATGTTTTCACCATTTGCTTTAACTATGGAGTTGCAAAACAGATAAAGGTTTGAAACTTGTTTGAGTTGATTAAGAAAACATTCAGTAATCTTACAGAATTGGAATCACTCAGTTAGGTACAAAAATGGATTTTTGATGAATTAAAAGCTAACAGCCATGTCTGCAGAACACACAGAACAAGTTTAATTCACCACAAATCGTACATAATCATAAAAATATGAGGTCAGCTTCATCTGAAAGGTATTGAATAGGTGTTTCTTACCCAATTGGTTTCATTCAAAAATTCGTTTCCAAGCTCCTGGTTTAATTCGACAAAGTCAGATCTGACCAGATCTTGATCTGTGAGCCATTTCAATTTCAGGAGGTCATTTGAAGTGAAACCAATGCCAAAATGAAGGTACTGGAGAGGGCTTTCACCCACAGTTGAGTTTGCTCAAAAAGGTTCTGTAAAACGGAAGAAATCTAACAAACAGTGATTCTGCATGTTTGCAGAACTTTATTTACCATGCAAAATCCGTAACGAATTTGACGATGAGACCAACGCTAAGTTGTAGATCTTTTCAATACCAATCTGTGGAAGTTTGAATCACTCGATTTGGATCTTCACACGAGATTTGATGTATTTTACAAGTTCGTACCAGAATCTGGAACAGCAAGATAACAGAAATTACTGCAAGGTTTTGGACGAACTTTACTCAAGAACTTCAGATCTGAGGATTGCTCAACCTTCTCCATGCTTGGACCAACATGCACCTGCATCAAGATCCAATCTTGTGAGAGGAGAAAGAAGAAATAGGGCTGGATTCATCTAGGGTTAGGGGAGAAGAGAGTGAGAGGGAAGCTCTCATGGTGAGGGGAAGCTTGAGAGAGAAGGAGAGCTGCGGTTTGGTGTGCTCTCATGGCCATGGCCGGCCATGGAGCCTTGGTGGAGCTTCAGCTCGTGGGGAAGAGGTAGGAGAAGGGTGTGAGAGAGTGGAGGAAGGAGTGGAGTGTCCAAAAATGAGAAGCAAAAGATGGGGAGGTGGCCGGCCAAGCCCCTTTTATAGAGAAAGAGGGGTGGCTGCCTCCTCTTTGATTGGTGGAGATGGGTGGCTGGCTTGGGGAAGGGAAAAATTGACCCAAGCTGAAATTATTAGTGGCATTGGGAAGAGACAAAGAAAAGAGAGGTTTTCCCAAGGTGGAGTAATTGTGTGAGAGAGAGAGATGGAGTGGTATGATGCACATGTGTGCCATGGCATGGCATAGCCGGCTCCTTCATGTGCCACTCCAAAATGAATCATAAAAAGGGAGCTTCCAACATACAAGTTGATCATAGTGGAGCCACATTATTTTATGCCAAGATGGTGGCTTAGATAATGTGTATGAAAATATAAAAGAAATAGAGATGGAAGGAGAGGGTGATGGTGATATGCACCATGATGGTATTTGTGACTTGAAGGTTTTCGTGCCAAGGAGATGATGGAGATGGTGGTGTACAAGGTTTCAAGTGTAGGCCATTTGTGAGATAGCCGCCACAATATTTGAGATTTGAATTATGCAAAAACAAGATGAGACACATGGCACTACTTGTGTCTTGCAAAGAAAATGGATTCCTTCAAGTGATAAAGAGCCCAAGGTTTAGCGAGAGAGTGAAGGATGTAATCATATACTCACAAGGATGAATATATTGACATAAGTCATCAATTCATGATGGAAAAGAATAAATGATTGAGATGGGTAAGATGAAATATAAGTTGCTCTACAATTAAGGGGTCAATTGGGGAGTGATTTGAAAGTACCAAATGATCATCCATTTGATCAAGAATTGGAGAATGGGGGAATACAATGTGGTAGATCAGAGGTGTGCAAGAGTTGCCATTTGAAAAAGAGTTTAATTGAAAAGTATGGAACACACCTCAATTGTCTAGAGACAATTGGGAATGAACTCAAGTGAAATGGAATTTTTATGATATTGAGAGAAAACTAGGTGGAACATAGGAGTTCAAAATATTCTACTTACTCTCTCAAGTAAAGTAGAGTTTTTCTCAAATGTAAAAATAAGCAAGAGGGAAAACAAGAAATGGTGTAGGTACCATAAACAAGCTTTTTGTTAAAAAGAAAGCCAAATAGAGAGTAATGTTTTTATAAATCAGTACTGGTAGAAATGGGAAGAAAAACAAAAATCATTTCAGTTCCTTGTTTTTCTTGAAGAAATATCTTGAAAAGATTTAGTAAAACTAGAAGTTGTTTTGTGATCAAATCTAGAGAAGGAAAATCAATAGGATTTTTGAGAGAGAAGACTAATTTAGGGAGAAGTGTTCTCAAGGGTAGATGATGGCTACAAAATATACCCATCATTCTCACTCTTGGTTTTGTGAAGATCAAACTTGAATAAAAACAAGAGGTAAAATTGAAGGAAGTGATCTAGTGTTGAATCATTGAATAGGATACAAGATCAAGTTGAATATATGAGCTGCAAGGATTGACTGAGACATGCAAGACGTGGAGGTTGAAGAGGGTGTTGCATAGATGGGATCCATGCACTGAGATCACCAATAACAGTGGTGGTTGCTTAGATATCAACTGCCAAAGTCTGGAACTAATAAGCCTACCAAAACAGATTGTTGACTTGGCTTCAGAATCAACCATGATGAGTGGGTATAAGAGAAGGACGTGATGAGGGGTAGAAGATCCCAAGTTTTGAATTAAGGATGATTGAGCTATCTTGTACCACAAAGAGGAAAATCAAGATGGCACACTCATGTTGTCATCAGGAGAGAGGTTTGATGTAGTAAAAAGGAAAACAATTTTCCTAAGCCACACATGTGTTTTATTTGGTGAGTTGCTTGTTTAACCACCAGGGGTGTTGTTATATGAGGTAGCTCAAGACAAAACTCACAAGCAAATAAGATAATACATCTACCAACAGATCAAAGCAATTCACCTTAACAAACAGATCAAGGCAATTCATCTTAATTAGTCTAAAGAAAAAGTTTTTGTTCCCCCTAATTTTTGCAATAAGGATAATTAAACAAGTTTGCAAAAGTGGGGCGTTACACTTGTCATGAGAATAAGAACAAGCTCTAAAACATAACATGGATAAGATCCAAATAAAACCAAGAAAGATGATGAACCAAACTCGAAAACGCAACAAGTGATCTATGCGAAATCCGTTTTCGATGAACTAGAGCTTGTCATGAGAATAAGCACAAGCTCTAAAACATCACATGGATAAGGTCCAAATAACAACCAAGAAAGATGATGCAAGGATGCAAAGGTTTGAGCTCTCTCCGAACGATACGATTGAGTTACTCACTCGAGAGCCCTCTTGATAGTACGGCAACTAAACTATAAACCGGTCTCCAACTACACTATGAGACCGGTGAGAAAGAAACCCTATCAAGAGCAAACCTTATACTTGCGCATTCCACTTGAGCTTGATAACGACAATCTTGACCTCAACAAGATGGAACGCCTTTCTTGCTTGTGCTTGCTTGACGAAGTCTTGTGGATTGCTCCCCCATAATCCACCATGGGAGAGCTTCTTCTTCGGCACATCTTCATATAACCATGACCACCATGTGGATTGCTCCCCAATAATACACCATGGGAGAGTTTCTTCTTCGGCGCATCTTCACATATCCATGATCACCATATGGATGGCAAGACTCAAGCAAAGGATCTCTTCGAGATGGCTCATCTTGAACTTGCACTTCATTTCTCCATGGCAAGCTTCAAGCTTATGAACTCTTCGAGTTGGCTCATCTTGAACTTGCACTTCATTCTTCATTCTTCATCATGTTGATGTCTTGAAGTAACTTGAGGGCTCACTTCATCTTCATCTTCAAGACATACTTGACACTTGATATCCTTCATCAATTTCTTCTTATTGCAACCTAATACAAACATGTTGATGTCTTGAAGTAACTTGAGGGCTCACTTCGTCTTCATCTTCAAGACATACTTGACACTTGATATCCTTCATCAAATTCTTCTTATTGCAACCTTGAAGCCAACAAATAGTTCAAGAATTGCCTATGGACAACTCCTACAAATATAACTCAATGCAAACATTAGTCCATAGGGATTGTCATTAATTACCAAAACCACACATGGGGGCTCCATGTACTTTCAATCTCCCCCATTTTGGTAATTGATGACAATCTCTTTGAGAGGAGTCTATATAAGGAATTTAAGTAACAAATAAGTTGAATATATAGAGCAAACTCCCCCATAATATATGCATGTGTGAATGATCTTGACTTTCATTGCATATATTGGCATTCAAAGCCTAGTGGAGTTTCCTCTAAATATTCAACTATGCAAAGCAACAAGATGCAATGCAATAAAGGCACATGAGATGCAATGAAATAAAGGCACATGCTTAAGCACAAAGCAAAGACATAACCAAATTCCCTTAAACCCTCCAAACTTCTCCCCCATTGGCACCAATTGCCGAAATGGGTGAAAAATTTAGAAGGCCAATATAGTGAGAGTTCCTCCATAGCGTGTGCATTTCTCATAATTTGAGTGGAATCAAATGCACATATCCAATGACGAATATTCGGAAGGAATCACACTATAGATAGGATCAAAGATTGCAAAAAGATAACAAAGTCAAGATGCTTCAACAAATGAATCAAGCAACCAAATGAACCACAAAGAAGATACAAAAAGAAAGATAGATATTATGATAAGGTCAAGAAGATTGCTCTAAATAATATGAGGAAGCTTCACAAGGTTTGTGCACAAAACTAGACAATTTGCATTTGGAGTATAAAGTGCACAAACATGGAATCATCACTCCCATAATATCATTCAAAAAACAAAAGACACCAAGTGAATCAAACTCTAATGATCACCACAAGATAGTGCTCTAAATCAAATGAGGAAGCTCCCCAAGGTACATGCATAAAATAAAATGTTGCATTTGAATACAATATGCATAACATGTAATCCTCACTCCCTCATTTAAAACACAAACATTTGTAATAGATCATAGATAGAAAAATAAGCTAAACACTTGCAACAAACAAATAGTTGAGCAACAACTAAGAGGCACCATAATAAAAAGGCTCAACCAAGAGGATATGTGAAAGGCATGATAAAGTATATTATAAGACTATTACAAGGATGAGCAAAAAGCATCATCATAGTCTTCAATGAATTATATTGCTTAGCATGACCAATCAACACACAATAAATAAATAAGATATCAAAAGGAGATGTATCATCTCTTATGTGTATAAGTTTCTCTAAGTGGGCAATATCACAAAGATATTTATCCACAAAGAAACATGCACACACAAAATAGATACGCAAGAAAAATAGTATCATATCCAAGATGAAGTCATGCAATATACCAATAAGAATTTTTGCTTAATAGCATGGCCAAAGGCTCAATTTTATCTTATTGTACATTCATGAACTTCAACCACAAACAACTAAAATACATCACAAATATCAACAAGGGATAGAAGATAGTTGGGATGCATTTGATAAAGGTAACAAGTATCACAAACGAGGATACCAAAAGAAGTAACTAAATTTGCACTTTCATCTATATTGCACATGTGAGAGCCTTGAGGAATTGATATGCAATAAAATTGCTAGATAGGCATAGTTAGGATGGATGAATCATGAGCATGATTTAAAGTACTTCCCAACAAATGCACTCATCTCAAATTACTCACATTCACAATAAAGAGGTTTCATTAAGACTTTTGCAAGAAGCACAACATTTGCAAATCAAGAGATTCATGTCAAGAAGCAACCATAAGGTTGGATACAAGAAAAGTATGCATGCGAAGATACTTGTTACCAAGATAGCATTGGTGTGGATGTAGTAGATATGTGTTCGTTGACCATCCTAGCTTGCCTCAAGTTACCATTGAGTCACCACTTCTTTCCAAGAGTGAGACAAGCATCCAATGCATATCCATTGTACCTAACACAAAGGTAAGTACAAAATGGTCCCCAAACTAATTAGGTCCGAAGTAGTTAGACACACTACAACATATAGGACAAACTCCACAATTCTATGTGCATATAGATATGAAATTGAATTTCATGCACATCTTAGCCAAATTAGGATTTTATGGAGTTTACCCTATATATTGGATCAATGAAAGTGACACATGCCATAAGATATACATATATTAAATATGCATGCACAATACTTTCAAGGACCAAAGGAAGATACAATTTGGACAAAACACCAAATAAATCAAGAGACAATGGTTGCCCAAATTATATCAAAGAATCAAATCAACACAAGATTGACTCCAAAGACTTATCTCATTATAAGAAGCTAATTAAGCCTAAGCACAAAGGAATGAGATAACCAACTCCCAAGAGAGCAAGGTTCCAACAAATAAACCAAACCCTCGACACTTTTTATGATGGCACAAAGTACCAAAAAGAAAATTTATGTCTCCCAAAATCAAATTTTTGATAATGATCAAGAGAAGTTTAAACATTATAACAAATATAGGAGAGCTCCCCCAAGATTAGTGCATTATCTAGGATTTAGAATATGGATACAAAATACACAAAACTAGGATCATCACGCTACCTATATCTACTAAAAATGCTAAGAAAGTTTGAATAGACAAATTAGATCCATAAGATGCAAGGAAGACACATGGGAGTCAAAGCACAACAAATTCATGGCAATAAATAAGGCAATTTAAACACAAGAGCCAATGTAGATATGATCAATAAATATCTACCTCATAATTGATTACCAATTGTCCTAGGACAAGAGGTATTAGGAAATATTTCCCGGTGGTAGTTTGTAAGTATACATAAGATCATATTTACAACGAACAAAGCATATGGTAAAAGATAAGAGTTAACCATCATGCAAAGATAGTTTCTTGATAGCTTCATTTAGTCATACCAACATGCAAGGCAATTAATAGTATTCATACCAACATGCAAAGCAATTAATAGTATTCATACCAACATGCAAAGCAATTAATAGTATGACTTGAAGCACATGGTTTTCCAAAAATGTATTGAGGGACACGTTGTGAAAAACATGCCAAGAAAAACTTTCACAAATAAGATCCACAAAGATATTAGCAATGAAGCCATTTAATCAAATTGGAGCTTTGTTTGAGCAAACATGCCACATAGGAGAGAGATAAATTACGGTATCAATTCTATGTGACACAACCTCAAATGTTCACATTTTCTAGGCTTGTAATATGCACAAAGCTTATTACTCCCCCATAATGTGATAAGGAATTTATTTTCACAAGAGGCAAATAAGATCCAACTAGAGATATTAATGGACATTAGAATTTGAATTTCTCATGAAGATGACATACCACATAGCGACTAGATAATCTCGCAATATCAATTCTAAGTGATATTCCTCATGTACACACATTGTTTAGGATCATGAAATTCCCAAAGGAATATCACTCCCCCAAAAATGGGATAGTCCATTAATCGCTCATAAGAGCCATATAAGATACAACAAGATGCAAAGAGGCTCCAACACAAACACAAATACATGGTGTGCAACCCAACATGCATAGACTTGATTTCTCAAGCAAAAACAAGTGGGAAGCACAACATATACAAACACATGTTATTAACAAAACTAACACATGCAAAGGGGTGAGTAACTTTCAATATAAATGAGTTGAGAACATGTTACCGCAAGGAGGAACATTGAATATATGATAGAAACAAGATAACCAAAAGACTTGGCTTGAGATAATATAAATGATGAAGATCCCTTAATTCTTCATGATGTAGCCAAGTTTCCAATGCCCTCCAACAAGCACCTATTGATCAAGTTTTGTATTGTTGGTCCCCAACTAAGTTGGGTCCTAAGAGGTTAGTCACAATAGGCTTGGAAACCCAAATGGTTCTTTTCTTGACACCACTTTGAGCACCAACAAATTTGGCAAACACATTGCCACCCTCATCCTTACGAAGAGAATAAACATCATCAATGGTGATAGAGTTGGATGAGGTACCAATAGTGCAAAAGGAGGAGATGTGGCCCTTCTCACGGCATATGTAGCAAGTTCTTTTCTTCTCCTTCTTCTCACTAGATTTCTCCACAATGGGAACATTGGCTTGATTCTTATTGGGAAGTCGCATTTCTTCAACTTGAGGTTGAATATGAGTTTGAGCTTGAGGCCGCTTCCCTTTTTGCTTCTTCTTCAAAGGGCAAGATCTAACATGATGCCCTTCAATTTTGCACTTGAAGCAAACAATCTTGGCCGGGTCTTTGACTTGTAATTGGCCCTTCTTAATCTTGTTGTTCTTGGACTTGTTCTTGTTGTTGGAGTTGAATCCAAGTCCACTCTTGTCATTGGGGGATTGTTGCACACTTAACATCTTGTCAAGTTTGCATTTCCCTTCATGACCCTTTACCAAGTCGTTCTTCAAAGAAGAGACTTGGGCCTTGAGGTCTTTGATTTCCTCTACATGGTTAGTAACAACACAAGTACTAGAGGAAGTAGAACCTTCATTGTTAGAGAAACAAGGCAAGGAAGATAATTCATCACAAGATTTAGCAATATTATGAGTGGATGAATTACTAGGACTAGCACATGGCAATATAATATTTTGAGTAGTAGTGCTAGTACCCACATGAGGCTCACAAGGTGTTGCCTTAGATATTGTAGCCTCATGAGATAACTTTAGCCTATCATGAGAGGCTAGAAGATCCTCATAGGAGCTAGAAAGCTTTCCATGATTTTCTTCCAATTTCCCATAATTGCTAGTTAGCAATTTAAGTTGAGCCCTTAGCTCAACATTCTACTTCAAGATAGATGCTTCACAAGAAGTAGAGTTAGTAGCACAAGCATCATTATTAATAGCAATGGGAGAAGGCAAGTTGTCATGCTCTTTTAGATAAGAAGCTTTAAGTTGCTCATGCGACTCGGTGAGTTTGGTGAGCGCACTCTCAGTAACCCTTGAGCCCTTTTTGAGTTGCTCAAAATCCTCAAGGAGTTTAGCATTAACAAACACAAGCTTATCATTTTTTAGCTTTAGTTCATTTGCCACCTTAAGAGCTCTATCATGGTTTTCCTTTTCTCTAGACAATTCTAGAGCAAAGGTTTCCTCAAGAGCTTCCTTGGTGGTTTGTTCTTCTTCAAGTTCATCCTTTAGAGATGCCACATCATTGGCGTACTCACGTTCAAGAGCACCCTTTTTATCAATGGTGTTCTCATGCATCCAAATAAGTTTTTGGCTCTCAATAGCGGTAGTCAAGATTTCAAAGAAGTGAGAGCAAGCAATTTTATCTTTGCAAATAACCTTGAAAACACTCTTACACTTATCGCGTAGGGAGACAACCCAATCCTCTTCTTCATAAACATCCTCATCCTTATCACCACGAGAAGTATGAGGTTCCATGGTAGGAGATACCGTGGAACCCTTGGCCATAAGGCACATATGAGAACCATGAGATAAAGATGAGGAGTTACTTGAGGCTCCTTTCAAGATCTTGTCTTGACCAATAGAATCTTTGGTTTCCTCTACAATGTTAGTCACACAACAACTAGAGGAAATAGATGCATTTTTATCATGGCCACAAGACAAAGCAAGCATATCATCGTTAGATTTATTCAAGCAACTTACACATGATATGCAAGGACTATCAACACAAGCATGTAAATCATTTCTAGTGCTAGATGTGTTTAAGTCCAAAGATGAACCATTGCAATGAGATATAGATGAAGGATCATCAATAGTAAGCTCAATACCAACATTGCAATTTCCATCACCACTCACCATATCATTACTTTGTGTCTTGCCACACATTAGTGAAGTGGATGAAGATGAGAACTCATCACGGCCGGAAGTGGAAGCAATACAATCATCCTTTATAATATTGGACACATCATATTTGTCTTGAAGCTTTGTCCATAATTCATGAGAGCTCCCAAAAGGCATGATTGACGAAGTAACTACATTGCTCACAACAATGGAAAACACATGAGAAGAAAGAGCATCGAGGCAAGAGTTTTTCTCCTCCTCAAGAGATAAATTTTGAGGATCCTTAGGAGAAGAAAAACCCATGCCAAGAAATCGCTCCATGTCCGGGGACATACCCCGTAAGATTTTAAGCACATAAATTTTCCATAGATCATAATTTGTGCCATCAAATATAAACAAGTTATTGTGCGCTAATCCCCTAATCGACATCTTTACTCTCAAGGCGGTGAAGCCTAAGAATGAGAGACCTTGCTCTGATACCAATTGAAAGGACACGGATGTCGCCTAGAGGGGGGGGTGAATAGGCGATTTAAAACTTTTACGAGATGGGCTTAACAAATGCGGAATAAAACTAGCGTTTACTTTGTCAAGCCCAAAGCCTATAAACTATTGTTCACCTATGTGCACCAACAACTTATTCTAAGCAATGGTTCACCTATGTGCACCAACAACTTATTCTAAGCAATGGTTCACCTATGTGCACCAACAACTTATGCTAAGCAATACAAGCAAGTATGTGATAGCAAGATATATATAACTTCAAGCACGATGGCTATCACAAGGTAAAGTGCATAAGTAAAGAGCTCGGGTATAGAGATAACCGAGGCACGCGGGAGACGATGATTTATCCCGGAGTTCACACTCTTGCGAGTGCTAATCTCCGGTGGAGAGGTGCGGTTGCTTAGTGCTCTCGAACGCCACAAGAGGCTCACCTTGAGGTGTGGTTGCTCGATGCACACCAACGCCACAAAGGCCTCACCCCAAGATGTGGTACTCACACCACACACCGAATGCCACGAAGGCGCCTCACCTAAATCTCCGGTGACCCTCGCCACAAAGGCCTAGGTCACGGTTCCACTAAGGGATTTCCTTCGAGGCGGAAACCGGGCCTTACACAAAGATTGGGGAACACATCCACAACTTAATTGGAGGCTCCCAATAAATCTCCACAAAGGCCTAGAATCCGTCTTGGGTTCCAAGAACCCAAGAGTAACAACCTTCTTGCTTTCACCACCACGAATCACCGTGGAGAACTCAAACCGATGCACCAAATGCAATGGCAAGAACACCACAAAGATGCTCAAGTCCTTCTCTCTCAAATTCCAAAAAAGCTACAAAAGCTATTGGGGTAATAAGAGAGGAAGAACAAATAAGAGGAGGAACACCAAATTTCACCAAGATCTAGATCTAGTGGATTCCCTTCACAAAGAGAGGGATTTGATTGGTAGGAATGTAGATCTAGATCTCCTCTTCCTTTTCCCTCAAAAAGATTCAAGAAGCATAGGAGGAGTAGAGGGAAAGGGAAGCTCTCAAGGTCAACAATGGTGGAGAGCACAAAGGGGAAGAGGTAGATGCCCAAGGAGGAAGAAGGGGGTCTTAAATACCCCCTCCCATCGAAATATGACCGTTTGGGTCAGCTCAGGCTGGATTTTCCGGGCCGGATATTTGCAAAATATCCGGGCCCCGAAAATCGGCTAAGAACATGAGAAAACATGCCCCTAGACGGGGACCGGACATTTGGCCGGATTTTCCCAAAAACCGGATTTTTTGGGGGGCCGGATTATCCGCCCCAAACTTGGGCTGGAATATCCGCCCCCCCCTGAAAACTGGCAGAAACATCAAACTGAAACGGGCATAACTTTATCATCCGGACTCCGATTTTGATGATCTTGGGCTTGTTTTAAAGCTAGGAACAAGCTCTACAAGATCATGCAGGAAACCATCATAGTCCAACAAGGGAGGGTACAAAAAAATGATGAAAGGTTTGACCTATCTAAAAAAGACATACTGGTAAAACCTCCAATCTTGAAAATGTAACAAGTTGCCCATGCAAAAACCATTTTCGATGAACTAGAGCTTATCATGAGAATAAGAACAAGCTCTAAAACATAACATGGATAAGGTCCAAATAACAACCAAGAAAGATGATGCAAGGATGTAAAGGTTTGAGCTCTCTCCGAACGATATGATCGAGTTACTCACTCGAGAGCCCTCTTGATAGTACGGCAACTAAACTATAAACCGGTCTCCAACTACACTATGAGACCGGTGAGAAAGAAACCCTATCAAGAGCAAACCTTATACTTGCGCATTCCACTTGAGCTTGATGACGACAATCTTGACCTCAACAAGATGGAACACCTTTCTTGCTTGTGCTTGCTTGACGAAGTCTTGTGGATTGCTCCCCCATAATCCACCATGGGAGAGCTTCTTCTTCGGCACATCTTCATATAACCATGACCACCATGTGGATTGCTCCCCAATAATACACCATGGGAGAGCTTCTTCTTCGGCGCATCTTCACATATCCATGATCACCATATGGATGGCAAGACTCAAGCAAAGGATCTCTTCGAGATGGCTCATCTTGAACTTGCACTTCATTTCTCCATGGCAAGCTTCAAGCTTATGAACTCTTCGAGTTGGCTCATCTTGAACTTGCACTTCATTCTTCATTCTTCATCATGTTGATGTCTTGAAGTAACTTGAGGGCTCACTTCATCTTCATCTTCAAGACATACTTGACACTTGATATCCTTCATCAATTTCTTCTTATTGCAACCTAATACAAACATGTTGATGTCTTGAAGTAAATTGAGGGCTCACTTCATCTTCATCTTCAAGACATACTTGACACTTGATATCCTTCATCAAATTCTTCTTATTGCAACCTTGAAGCCAACAAATGGTTCAAGAATTGCCTATGGACAACTCCTACAAATATAACTCAATGCAAACATTAGTCCATAGGGATTGTCATTAATTACCAAAACCACACATGGGGGCTCCATGCACTTTCAGAAGGTATCAGATTTTTTCATCAAAGCATAGAGTGGCAGAGCTTTTTCTCCCAACCTGCTTATGAACCGGCTTAGCGATGCCAAGCTTCCGGTAAACTTTTGCATGTACTTAAGATCTTGTGGTATTGTCATTCTCTTGATGGCCCTAATTTTTACCGGGTTAACTTCTGTACCTCGGCTTGATACCAGGAAGCCAAGCAGTTTTCCGGCAGGAACACCGAAAGTACATTTTGCCGGATTGAGTTTCATCCGGAACCTTCTCAAGTTGTCAAACGTTTGCCTCAGATCATCGATCAAGGTCTCTTTCACCTTAGTTTTTATCACGACATCGTCCACATAGACTTGCACATTTTTTCCAATTTGATCAAACAAACACTTTTGCATACAACGCTGGTACGTTGCACCAGCGTTGCGCAAACCGAAAGGCATGGTGACATAGCAATAAGCCCCGTGCGGGGTAATGAACGCAGTTTTTATTTGATCTCCCTTTTTCAGGGGAATCTGGTGGAAACCGGAATAAGCATCCAGAAAAGACAAAAACTCACAACCAGTGGTAGAATCAATCACTTGATCAATCCGGGGTAAGGGGAACGGATCTTTCGGGCAAGCCTTGTTCAAACTGGTGTAGTCGATGCACATGCGCCACACCTTTGGAGCTTTGGGGTCTTCCTCTCTTTCTTCTCGACCAACACCGGATTTGCTAGCCACTCAGTATGCAGTACTTCCACGATGAAACCGGCAACCAGTAACTTTGTCACTTCCTCTCCAATGATCTTTCTCCTATCTTCAGCGAACCAGCGTAAGGGCTGTCTTACCGGCCTCGCATCCTTCCGGACATTTAAAGAGTGCTCAGCCAACTCCCTCGGAACACCTACCAAATCATCAGTAGACCAGGCAAAGATATTCCGATTCTCACGGAGGAAGTTGATGAGCGTGCTTTCCTATGCCTCATCCAGGCTGGCACCGATACGAACGGTATGCTCAGGGTATGCAGGGTTGATGACCCACAAGTATATGGGATCGCAACAGTCTTCGCGGGAAGTAAAACCCAATTTATTGATTCGACACAAGGGGAGCCAAAGAATACTTGAAAGCCTTAACAGCGGAGTTGTCAATTCAGCCGCACTGGAAACGGACTTGCTCGCAAGAGTTTATCGAGAGTAACAGTTTTATAGTAGTAGCAGTAGTGAAATAACAACAAGCAGAAGTAACAAAGACAAGCAGTAGTGATTATAGTAAACAAGCAGGATTAAAATACTGTAGGCACAGGGATGGATGACGGGCGTTGCATGGATGAGAGAAACTCATGTAACAATCAAAGCATGGCATTTACAGATAATAATAAAACGGTGTCCAAGTACTAAGCAATCCATAGGCATGTGTTCCGTATATAGTCGTACGTGCTCGCAATGAGAAACTTGCACAACATCTTTTGTCCTACCAGCCGGTGGCAGCCGGGCCTCTAGGGAATCTACTGGAAATTAAGGTACTCCTTTTAATAGAGTACCGGAGCAAAGCATTAACACTCCGTGAACACATGTGATCCTCACATCACTGCCTTCCCCTCCGGTTGTCCCAATTTCTGTCACTTCGGGGCCTCGGGTTCCGGACAGCGACATGTGTATACAACTTGCAGGTAAGATCATAAAACAATGAATATTATCATGAAACAATAACATGTTCAGATTTGAGATCATGGCACTCGGGCCCTAGTGACAAGCATTAAGCATAACAAGTTGCAACAATATCATCAAAGTACCAATTACGGACACTAGGCACTATGCCCTAACAATCTTATGCTATTACATGACCAATCTCATCCAATCGCTACCATCCCCTTCAGCCTACAGCGGGGGAATTACTCACAAATGGATGGGGGAAACATTGCTTGTCGATGGAGAAGCGTCGGTGGTGATGATGGCGATGATCTCCTCCAATTCCCCGTCCCGGCGGAGTGCCAGAACGGAGTTTCTGGTCCCGAGACGGAGTTTCGCGACGGTGGCGGCGTACTGGATGGTTTCTGGTGACTTCAACTTCTCGTCTCGCGTTTTTAGATCGAAACCCTTAAGTAGTCCAGAGGGGGACGTCAGAGGCTGGCCGAGGTGGGCACACGCTAGGGCGGCGCGCCCCCCTACAGGCCGCGCCGGCCTAGTGTCTGGGGGGCCTGGGCCTCCCCCAGGCCTGCCCTTCTGGCTCCATGATTCTTCTGGAAAAATAAGCCCTTCAACATAAATTCTGAGGATTTTCCTGAAAGTTGAATTTCTGCACAAAAACGAGACACCAGAGCAATTCTGTTGAAAACAACGTTAGTCCGTGTTAGTTGTATCCAAAATACACAAATTAGAGGCAAAACAATAGCAAAAGTGTTCGGGAAAGTAGATACGTTTTGGACGTATCAACTCCCCCCAGCTTAGCTTATTGCTTGTCCTCAAGCAATTCAGTTAACAACTGAGTGCGATAAAAGAACTTTCACGAACACATTTGTTCATATGATGTAAATATTCTCATGATATGGACAAGTACTTAGGCAATTCATAATAATATACATGCAGATAAAATCATCTCATAGCTATGTCAATCATGGAAAGGTACCAACAAATTAATAATAAGCATCATGAATCATGTCTATCAGCAGGATTGCAATGTTCATAAAAGGGTATGATAAAGTGGTATCTCGCTTGCCCGTATTTGTACAGCAAAACATAAATGCTCGGGCACCTTTGAAGTTCATGCAAAGACTAGAAGTAGAGATTGTCAAAGATAAAAGCATCAAAGTTATACCACAATCAATCACATTTTGAGACAAGCATATTATACTAAGAATGACAGTTGTGCTCTCAAGAAGGTGCTCAAAGAAAGGATGGTGACTCAACATAAAAGTAAAAGATTGACCCTTCGTAGAGGGAAGCAGGGATTAACATGCGCTAGAGCTTTTCATTTTTAAAACAGGAGTAAAATTATTTTGAGAGGTGTTTGTTGTTGTCAACGAATGGTAATGGGTACTCCAACTACCTCGTCAACCAGACTTTCAAGAGCGGCTCCCATGAAGGATGTTATTTCTACCAGCAAGGTAGATCATCCCTCTTCTCTTTTGTTTACACGCGTATTTTAGTTTTATGATGGGTGACACTCCCCCCAACCTTTGCTTACACAAGCCATGGCTAACCGAATCCTCGGGTGCCTTCCAACAATCTCATACCATGGAGGAGTGTCTATTTGCAAAATTAAGTTGCTTACTGATGAATCAGAGCAAAACATGTGAAGAGAATTATTAATGAAGTTTGATTAATCGGGGCTGGGAACCCCGTTGCTAGCTCTTTTTGCAAAATTATTGAATAAGCGGATGTGCCACTAGTCCATTATGAAAGTCTATCAAAAGTAAATGACAAGGTTGAAAGATAAACACCACATACTTCCTCATGAGCTATAAAACATTAACACAAATTGAGAAGCATTTTGAAGGTTTAAAGGTAGCGCATGAGAATTTACTTGGAATGGTTTGAAATGCCATGCATAGGTATTTATGGTGGACACTTTGGAATAACTTGGTTTTCGAGGGTTTGGAAGCACGAGCAGCGTTCCCGCTCGATACAAGTGAAGGCTAGCAATAGACCGGGAGCGACAATCAAGAGAGCAGTAACTGTCATAATCATGCTTGTGGCAAAATAAATTAACGGAGGCATAAAAAGTGATACAAGAACTCTGAAGCAAAGTAAATCATCGAAGCTTAATTGACTTTTGTTCAGTCATATGCATGAGTGAGCATGTGCCAAGTCGATTCGAATGAATTATTCAGAGGAGGATACCACAATGTCATACCTATTTATGAATAAAACAATGCAAGCAAACATCCATGACATGCTACTCATATTAATAAACTGGAGCTAACCATGAGAGATCATGAACTACTAGACTTTCTTAAATGACATATACCTCACATGAACCAACTAAGCATGCTCACATGGATGAGTATATGTACAAAAATGAAAACAAATAGAGTTCATACCAGCCTCTCACCACGATCGAATTGTCGTAGATCGTCATTATTGCCTTTCACTTGTGTAGCTTGAATAATATGAAATGAAAACCACGCTCCAGCCACCGAAGACCATTGAACTCCATAATGAACTTTACAAAACCAAAGAAGAACAGCAAATATTTTTGGTGTTTTCGAATTGGAGGTAAGAACAAAAGGAAACAAGCAAGCAAAGCAAAATCTTTTTGGATTTTCTTATAGCAAACCAACGATAGAAAATAAAGCAAAATAAGAGCAAGAAACCAAAGAAAACAAATGGTGGAGAGAAACAACAGATATATTTTTGTTCTTTTTGTGTTTTAGGAAAGAAACAAAGCAAAAACAAGAAAATGAAAACTAGAAGAGTCTCATAAACACAAAGCAGCAGGAATTCGTCAAACTTGACAGCAGTACAGTAATCGATTTTTAAGAAATTCTTCCGCTGCCCAGCTCGAACAGTGTTCAACTAATGAAAGTTAGATAACAAACTGGGGAACATGCACAAAAATTGGCTTCGCAAAATAACGTTCTGGCTATTTTTGAAAAAAAAATTGGTATCAGTCTAGAATCTGTTTTCAGGCAGCACTTCCGCAAATATCATCTCCCTCTTATTAGAAAACCACTTTAAGAAGCTAAACAAGTGTATACAAGTATCCAGCAACTTTAATATGCAGAGAATGAGTGATGCCGGTATACCTCCCCCCAAGCTTAGGCTTTTGGCCTAAGTGGAGTTCAACCCCAGCGAGGGTCAGGGTTCCACGCCGGTGGATCATACATGGCGTAGTCATAATAAGGTCCCGGTGCAGAAGAAAAGGGTGAAGGCTCCTCATGCCCAAAATGTTGATGCGAAGAACTTGTTGCATCGGATGATGAGTCGAGGTGTTCCTCGGCCTCCTCCGTGTCGTCTCTTGCATGATGGCCATCTCCCTGTATGTATGCATTCAGTTCACCTTCCGTGACTGACCAATCCTTCCTGGAATCAAGGTTAAACAGAACAGGTGCAGGCAATCCTACTAGTTTTTCAGTTTTCTTAGTTGTTCTCCAATTTTTCTTGTAAAATGTTATCTTATAAGACAGGTTACTCAAATTAGACAAATCAGAAACAAATTCATGCTTAATCATGGAGACTATGTCAAGTTTCTCTATGGAGAGCGGAATATCAAGATGGTGAGGTTCTACACCATGCATAGCTAATAAACGAGAGGCGACGAGACCTCCACAAATTCCGCCCTTCTCACGGTTAGTAGCAAGTCTATAGGCTATCAAAGCACCCAAATTGTAAGTCCTATCACCTTGTAATGCAGCAGCTAGAAAAGCTAAATCCTGGATAGATAATTTACTTGCATTCTTTCTAGCAAGAACGCACTTGGTGATGAAATAAGCAAAGTAGCGAATGGCTGGGAGTTGAATACTACAGATTTTACCACCATCCTCTGAGAATCTTCTTCCATGACAAATCATCTTGTAGAGACTCAAGAGCTCCTGCGGTAGTCCCCTTATCTTCTCGCATGATCCCCATTGCGGCACTCTAATTGCTGCACAAAAATCAGTGAAAGGCAAGTTGACAGTTTTATTATAAATTTTGTACCGAACCATGGGGTTAGATTGAGACCAATTGAATTCAAAATCCTGCACTACAGACATAGTCAGTTTTGCATATTGGTATGGTTCACCAACAACAAAACCATCCAACCCCGCACTCGGAGATTAGATTTTGAACATCTCGCAAGATTCCTGCACTCCTCATAAAATCTGTGCACGGGTAGTAAGAGGGGTATACTCCCTCTTCGCGGTTAACTCTCATAACTTATTGCACCTCCAATTCTTGTTGGTTTAGTTGATGACTATTCCACTCCATTTTCTGAAATTTTTCAAAAACAATATAAAATTTGATTTGGTGACATATAATTGAGGGAAACTACTATAAGAACTTTCTAGAGTACTAAACATGCATCAAAACTAGTTTCTACAACTTAGAACAAGCATGCAAGCTCACTAAACATGTTACCTACAGCAGCAAAATATTCAAGATATACTCAACCAAACAAAATTCTATTTGGATAATCGGAGGAGTCACATACCGGAGAGCAAATGTGCCAAATTTCAGACGGTAATCTGGGCTGAGCAAAGAGATCGAGAAATCTTGAGCTCTTGAGCGTAAACGCTAGTGAGAGAAAGCTGAGTGCGAGTTTTTCGGGAGAGAGAATGAGATGGGAGAAAGAGATGAAGAAGTGGGGCAAGGAGGGCCCCACACACCGAGGTGGCACGCCCCCCTGCCGGCCGCGCCGGCCTGTGGGGTGCCACCCAGGGTGCCCCACTGGTCATCCCCGGGTGCTCCCGAGTGCCTCTTCGAAAAATAAGACCAACAAGTATAATTTTTGTGAATTTTTGAAAACTTTGAAAAATGCACATTTCTGGGTATTAAATTTATTATTACTGGGCAGAAAAAGATTTTCAAATCTCTAATTAACTAAAGAACTTTGCAAAACAAAAAGTGCTACAGCAAGTAGAACAAGTGGAGGAAGAAAGAAATGTTGTTTAGCTCCTCTATGCATATAAAATGAATTTGTTAACACGGTTGATAAAGTCTTGCCACCAAATAAATTTTACATAGCATAAGAAGAAATAAACCTCAAATCAATCATGTTACCTTGAATTGTATTGATATGGATCCAATCATAATATTTTGATATCCTTCTTTAGGCTCATATATAGGACAATCAATAGTTCCCACTTTGATAGTTCTCACATTAGAAATGGTATTAACTCCACATAATTTATCAATCTTCTTGGGGAAATAAATGGTATGCTCCTTGCCATCAACATTGAAAGTAACTTTTCCTTTATTGCAATCAATAACAGCCCCTGCGGTGTTAAGAAAAGGTCTCCCAAGAATAATAGACATATTATCATCTTCAGGCATTTCCAACACAACAAAATCAGTTAATATCAAGCAGTTATTAGTAACTTGAACATGAACATCCTCACATATACCAACAGGAATAACAGTAGATTTATCAGCCATTTGCAAAGATATATCAGTTGGTATCAATTTATCTAAATAAAGTCTCTTGAAAAGAGAAAAAGGCATAACACTCACACCTGCTCCCAAATCACATAGAGCAGTTCTAACATAATTATTTTTAATAGAACAAGGATAGTCAGTATACCTGGGTCGCCCAACTTCTTTGGAACTTTGCCATTGAAAGAGTAACTAGCAAGCATAGTGGAAATCTCCTCATTAGGAATTTTCCTTTTGTTAGTGACAATATCTTTCATATACTTTGAATAAGGAGGCAATTTAATAGCATCAGTCAAAGGGATTTGCAAGAATAAAGGTTTCATCCAATCGCAAAATTTATTATAGTGTTCTTCTTCCTTTGATTTTAGTTTCTTAGCAGGAAAAGAGATTTGCTTTTGAACCCATGGTTCTCTTTCATTACCATGTTTCTTAGCAATAAAATCTTCCCTAGTAAACTTTTTATTTTTAGCATGCTTTTCAGGTTCATCTTCAACCTCTTCTTTATCAGAAGCATCATTCTTATCATTATCTTTATCATGTTCATTACCACTTTCAGTTTCAGCATCAGAAATAGAAATACTATTAGGATCATTAACATGTTCAGAGGATTCTACAACATTTTTATGTTTCTTCTTCTTTTTCTTAGAAGGAGCATTAGGTTCAGTTCGTTGAGAATCTTGTTCAACTCTTTTGGGATGCCCTTCAGGATATAGAGGATCCTGAGTAGAAACACCGCCTCTAGTTGTTACTTCATAAGCATGTTTTTCTTTAGAATTATTTTTTAACAAGTCATTTTGCACTTTAGTGAGTTGATAAATTTGAGTTTGAACCATATGAAAATGTTTAACAAGCATCTTAACATCATTGGAGGTTCTCTCCACAATATCATGCAAATTACTAATAGCTTGAGAATTTTCCATTAGATGATTCTCTATTCTCATATTAAAATTTTCTTGCTTAACAATATAATTATCAAACTCATCTAAGCATTGAGCAGGAGGTTTTGAATACGGAATATCTTCCCTAGTAAAGCGTTGAAGAGAGTTTACCTCAATCATGGATGAAGGGGGAATTATCTTGCATAAATCTTCTATGGGAGGTAAATTCTTCACATCTTCGGATTTAATACCTTTCTCCTTAAGAGATTTCTTGGCTTCCCTCATAGCTTCATCATTTAATTTAATCAAACCCCTCTTCTTCAATATCGGCGTCGGAGTTGGTTCAGGTGTAGCCCAATCATCATGATTTCGGCCTATTTTAGCCAATAATTCTTCAGCTTCGTCCAAAGTTCTTTTCCTGAAAACACAACCAGCACAACTATCCAAATATGCTCTAGATTCAATGGTTAGTCCACAATAAAATATATCAAGTAAATCATGCTTTTCCAGATCATGTCCAGGTCGAGCTCTGATAAGAGAGCAAAATCTTGCCCAAGCTTCAGGCAATTTCTCTCCATCTCCCTGGTCAAAGCTATAAATTTTCTGCAAAGCAGCATGTTGAGCACTAGCAGGAAAGTATTTCCGAAAGAAAACATCAAGCAAACAACTTGGACTATCAATAGAACCAGGAGGCAAACCATTATACCAAGTTTTAGCATCATCCTTTAATGAGAAAGGAAAATTTTTAGCAACAAAATAAGTACGCATCTTGACATCATCAGAAAACAAGCTACTCAAAGTAGAAAGTTCATTCATGTGTTCTACAACACTTTCTTTTTCAGTACCACAAAAGGGTGTTTTCTCAACAATAGTTATATGAGATAGATCAAGAGAAAAATCATAATCTTTATCCTTAATGTTTATAGGAGATGTGGCAAATTTAGGATCAGGAGATAGCTTATACCTAACAGTGTGTTGTGCAAGCAACTTTTTAATTTTTCTTGCATCAGTAGTAGCATTGCATTTATCAATAAAATCATCATCAAGTTCCACATAATCCTCATCAGGATCATCACTAGAATATTCAACAGACTCAGGTGAATTAACAGGTGTAGCAGCATTTTCATTAGGAGTTTCAGTATTTTCAATTTGTCTAGACCTAGCAATTGTAGCATCTAGAAAAGATCCCAATGAACCACTATCATCAAGCACAACAGAAACATCATCAATATTATGAGAATTTTCAGATTCAGCAGAAGTACCAGCAAGTGAAGCTTGTGGTGGTGAAACAAGTTGACTTATCACAGATGGTGAATCAAGAGCAGCAGAGGTACTCAGAGTTGTACCTTTTCTTGTAGTGGATGGTAATATGGCAACTTTAGGATCGCGAGATTTACCCATGATGGAGAATTCGCAGCGAACAATATCAATCCAAGTGAACTTCCAAATAAAGCTATGCTCCCCGGCAACGGCGCCAGAAAATAGTCTTGATGACCCACAAGTATAGGGGATCGCAACAGTCTTCGCGGGAAGTAAAACCCAATTTATTGATTCGACACAAGGGGAGCCAAAGAATACTTGAAAGCCTTAACAACGGAGTTGTCAATTCAGCTGCACCTGGAAACGAGACTTGCTCACAAGAGTTTATCGGTAGTAACGGTTTTATAGTAGTAGCGATAGTGAAATAACAGCGAGCAGAGTAACAAAGACAGCAGTAGTGATTATAGTAAACAAGCAGGATTAAAATACCGTAGGCACAGGGGATGGATGACGGGCGTTGCATGGATGAGAGAAACTCATGTAACAATCAAAGCATGTCATTTGCAGATAATAATAAAACGGTGTCCAAGTACTAAGCAATCCATAGGCATGTGTTCCGTATATAGTCGTACGTGCTCGCAATGAGAAACTTGCACAACATCTTTTGTCCTACTAGCCGGTGGCAGCCGGGCCTCTAGGGAATCTACTGGAAATTAAGGTACTCCTTTTAATAGAGTACCGGAGCAAAGCATTAACACTCCGTGAACACATGTGATCCTCACATCACTGCCTTCCCCTCCGGTTGTCCCAATTTCTGTCACTTCGGGGCTCGGGTTGATCCTCACATCACTACCTTCCCCATACAGCGACATGTGTATACAACTTGCACGTAAGATCATAAAACAATGAATATCATCATGAAACAATAACATGTTCAGATCTGAGATCATGGCACTCGGGCCCTAGTGATAAGCATTAAGCATAACAAGTTGCAACAATATCATCAAAGTACCAATTACGGACACTAGGCACTATGCCCTAACAATCTTATGCTATTACATGACCAATCTCATCCAATCCCTACCATCCCCTTCAGCCTACAGCGGGGGAATTACTCACACATGGATGGGGGAAACATTGCTGGTCGATGGAGAAGCGTCGGTGGTGATGATGGTGATGATCTCCTCCAATTCCCCGTCCCGGCGGAGTGCCAGAACGGAATTTCTGGTCCCGAGACGGAGTTTCGCGATGGTGGCGGCGTACTGGATGGTTTCTGGCGACTTCGACTTCTCGTCTCGCGTTTTTAGATCGAAACCCTTAAGTAGTCTAGAGGGGGCGTCAGAGGATGGCCAAGGCGGCCACACGCTAGGGCGGCGCGCCCCCCTACAGGCCGCGCCGACCTAGTGTCTGGGGGGCCTGGGCCTCCCCCAGGCCTGCCCTTCTGGCTCCGTGATTCTTCTGGAAAAATAAGCCCTTCGACATAAATTCTGAGGATTTTCCTGAAAGTTGAATTTTTGCACAAAAACGAGACACCAGAGCAATTCTGCTGAAAACATCGTTAGTCCGTGTTAGTTGTATCCAAAATACACAAATTAGAGGCAAAACAATAGAAAAAGTGTTCGGGAAAGTAGATACGTTTTGGACGTATCAAGGGTCCAGCACGATGTCTTTTGTCTCCTTGGTTGGCTTGAATGCCGGTGTGCCCAAGTTGCCACTCATTGCCGCTAAGCCCAGCTGTGAGGACTGAGCCAGCGCAACTGCAGTTTGCATCCTTCTTTTTTCCTCTGCGATCACCAACGATTCTGCCAGGTTTGATCCGGCGGAAGCGGTTTCCAGCGAGACTTTGTAGTTTCCCACCATAGTTAAGGGTCCACGAGGTGCCGGCATCTTCATCTTGAGTTACGCTGTATGAGTTGTGGCCATGAATGCTGCCAATGCCGGTCTCCCCAGCAGTGCATGGTAAGGACTGTCTAAGTCCACCACCTCGAACAACAGATTCTTGACCCGGCAATTGTCACGTCCTCCAAACGACACATCCACCCGGACTTTTCCCATGGGCGAACAGGATAAGCCCGGAACGATTCCGTGGAATGTAGTGTGAGTTGGCTGTAGCATGTTCTCTGTTATACCCATCGTATGCATGGTGTGCCGGTACATAATGTTTATGCTGCTTCCATTGTCTATGAGCACCTTGCTGAACATGACTCGATTCGTTGGCCCATGCATGATAGGGTCCACGACAAGAGCGTAGCCACATGAGTTTGGCATTATCTTTGGGTGATCCTTGAACGACCAAGTGATTTCTTGATCTGACCACAACATGTATTTCAGAACTGCCGGCATCACCGCATTCACTTCCATGGAACGACGATGCATGCTTTGCTTATCAGTTGGCTCAGTAACGAACACAACACAACATAGGTGTAGATCCTTGTAAACATTCCGGCCCAGAGGTGCCGGTGGTGGTGGTTGACCATTGTCATCCTCCACCTGATGAACTTGTTGTTGCTGCTGCCGGTTCGGCTGAGGTTGTACCGGTAGCGCATTTGCTCCAGTAAGCAGTAGTGGCGGTGGTAATCTTCCGGCATTTTGGTCCCTTGCATCTTTCAGCATGCCTCTTTTCATCAATCTTTTGGTCCAAGTGCAATCTATTGTCAAATGGTTTGCCGGTCTTGCCGGATTTGGTGTGTGCCACCGGCACGGTTGATCCATAGCGGATTCCATGGTGTACCTTTCTTCATTTTGCCACGGTTTCTTTTCAACCCATTGTTTTTTAGGACCCGCCCACGGCTGCGATCCGGTTTTTTGCCTCTAGCTTCCGCTGGCGCCGGAACTATCCTGCACCGCGGCTACTTGCTGCGGACCATACCTCCGATCCGGAAAATCTTCTCTTCTTTTGTTGTGCCGGTTATCCCGGTATTTCTCTTGGCGCGGCTGACTTGTGGGTTCTGGCTCAGCTTGAACCGCGGGTTGCATTGGGTCTCCCAACGCGTAGCTATCTGCCACACGTAACATCTCTGCCAAAGTTGTTGGCATGTGTGGTGACCCTGCATACCACTGCATGTTGTAGTATGCCAGTCGTTGATATAACATTCACGAAGTACCATTCCGCAAATATTACATCCCTCAGAGTAGTACAACAGAACATAGCAGGTCCATAACTCATTCATTAATTTTTACAAGCATAATGTACATATCATTGATACGCGTACAACACGCGACCGTTGGGAACCCCAAGAGGAAGGTGTGATGCGTACAGCGGCAAGTTTTCCCTCAGTAAGAAACCAAGGTTTATCGAACCAGTAGGAGCCAAGGAGCACGTTGAAGGTTGATGGCGGCGAGATGTAGTGCGGCGCAACACCAGGGATTCCGGCGCCAACGTGGAACCTGCACAACACAACCAAATTACTTTGCCCCAACGTGACAGGTGAGGTTGTCAATCTCACCGGCTTGCCGTAACAAAGGATTAGATGTATAGTGTGGATGATGATTGTTTGCGAGAAAACAGTAGAACAAGTATTGCGATAGATTGTATTCGATTAAAAGAATGGACCGGGGTCCACAGTTCACTAGAGGCGTCTCTCCGATAAGAATAAGCATGTTGGGTGAACAAATTATAGTTGGGCAATTGACAAATAAAGAGGGCATGACCATGCACATACATGATATGATGAGTATAGTGAGATTTAATTGGGCATTACGACAAAGTACATAGACCGCTATCCAGCATGCATCTATGCCTAAAAAGTCCACCTTCAGGTTATCATCCGAACCCCCTCCAGTATTAAGTTGCAAACAACAGACAATTGCATTAAGTATGGTGCGTAATGTAATCAACAACTACATCCTTGGACATAGCATCGATGTTTTATCCCTAGTGGCAACAGCACATCCACAACCTTAGAACTTTCTCGTCATCGTCCCAGCATTTAATGGAGGCATGAACCCACTATCGAGCATAAATACTCCCTCTTGGAGTTACTAGCAAAAACTTGGCCGGAGCCTCTACTAATAACGGAGAGCATGCAAGATCATAAACAACACATAGGTAATAGATTGATAATCAACATAGCATAGTATTCTCTATCCATCGGATCCCAACAAACACAACATGTAGCATTACAGATAGATGATCTTGATCATGTTAGGCAGCTCACAAGACCCGACAATGAAGCACAATTAGGAGAAGACGACCATCTAGCTACTGCTATGGACCCATAGTCCGGGGGTGAACTACTCACACATCACTCCGGAGGCGACCATGGCGGTGAAGAGTCCTCCGGGAGATGATTCCCCTCTCCGGCAGGGTGCCGGAGGCGATCTCCTGAATCCCCCGAGATGGGATTGGCGGCGGCGGCGTCTCTGGAAGGTTTTCCGTATCGTGGCTCTCGGTACTGGGGGTTTCGCGACGAAGACCTTAAGTAGGCGGAAGGGCGGAGTCGGAGGCCTGACAGGGGGGCCACACAGTAGGGCGGCACAGGCCCCCCTTTGGCCGCGCCGCCTTAGTGTGTCGGCACCCCGTGGCCCCACCCCGTCTCTCCCTCGGACTTCTGGAAGCTTCGTGGCAAAATAGGCCCCTGGGCGTTGATTTCGTCCAATTCCGAGAATATTTCCTTACTAGGATTTCTGAAACCAAAAACGAGCGAAAACAAGAATCGGCTCTTCGGCATCTTGTTGATAGGTTAGTGCCGGAAAATGCATAAATATGACATAAAGTATGCATAAAACATGTAGATATCATCAATAATGTGGCATGGAACATAAGAAATTATCGATACGTCGGAGACGTATCGGCATCCCCAAGCTTAGTTCCTCGCTCGTCCCGAGTAGGTAAACGATAACAAAGATAATTTCTGGAGTGACATGCCATCATAACCTTGATCATACTATTGTAAGCACATGTAATGAATGCAGCGATCAAAGCAATGGTAAATGACATGAGTAAACAAATGAATCATATAGCAAAGACTTTTCATGAATAGTACTTTCAAGACAAGCATCAATAAGTCTTGCATAAGAGTTAACTCATAAAGCAATAATTCAAAGTAGAAGTATCGAAGCAACACAAAGGAAGATTAAGTTTCAGCGGTTGCTTTCAACTTGTAACATGTATATCTCATAGATAGTTGTCAATGCAAAGTAATATAACAAGTGCAATATGCAAGTATGTAGGAATCAATGCACAGTTCACACAAGTGTTTGCTTCTTGAGATGGAGAGAGATAGGTGAACTGACTCAACATAAAAGTAAAAGAAAGGCCCTTCGCAGAGGGAAGCATTGATTGCTATATTTGTGCTAGAGCTTTGATTTTGAAAACATAAAGAGAGCATAAAAGTAAAGTTTTGAGAGGTGTTTGTTGTTGTCAACGAATGGTAGTGGGCACTCTAACCCCATGAATTATTTTTATTTTTGGGTGGCACTCCTTCCAACCTTTCTTTCACAAACCATGGCTAACCGAATCCTCGGGTGCCTGCCAACAATCTCATACCATGAAGGAGTGCCTTTTTATTTTAGTTTTATTATGATGACACTCCTCCCCACCTTTGCTTTCTCAAGCCATGGCTAACCGAATCCTCGGGTGCCGTCCAACAATCACATACCATGGAGGAGTGTCTATTTTTGTAACATTATGATGGTTAATTAACTTGGGACTGGGAATCCAATTGCCAGCTCTTTTTGCAAAATTATTGGATAAACGGATGAAGCCGCTAGTCCATTGGTGAAAGTTGCCCAACAAGATTGAAAGATAAACACCACATACTTCCTCATGAGCTATAAAACATTGACACAAATCAGAGGTGATAAATTTTGAATTGTTTAAAGGTAGCACTCAAGCAATTTACTTTGGAATGGCGGAGAAATACCATGTAGTAGGTAGGTATGGTGGACACAAATGGCATAGTGGTTGGCTCAAGGATTTTGGATGCATGAGAAGTATTCCCTCTCGATACAAGGCTTAGGCTAGCAAGGTTATTTGGAACAAACACAAGTATGAAGCGGTACAACAAAACTCACATAAAAGACATATTGTAAACATTATAAGACTCTACACCGTCTTCCTTGTTGTTCAAACTCTTACTAGAAATTATCTAGACCTTAGAGAGACCAATTATGCAAACCAAATTTTAGTAAGCTCTATGTATTTCTTCATTAATAGGTGCAAAGTATATGATGCAAGAGCTTAAACATGAGCACAACAATTGCCAAGTATCACATTATTCAAGACATTTTACCAATTACTACATGTAGCATTTCCTGTTTCCAACCATATAACAATTTAACGAAGCAGATTCAACCTTCGCCATGAATACTATGAGTAAAGCCTAAGGACATATTTGTCCATATGCAACAGCGGAGCGTGTCTCTCTCCCACACAATGAATGCTAGGATCCATTTTATTCAAACAAAACAAAAACAAAAACAAACCGACGCTCCAAGCAAAGTGCATAAGATGTGATGGAAAAAAATATAGTTTCACTAGAGGAACCTGATAATGTTGTCGATGAAGAAGGGGATGCCTTGGGCATCCCCAAGCTTAGACGCTTGAGTCTTCTTGAAATATGCAGGGGTGAACCACCGGGGCATCCCCAAGCTTAGAGCTTTCACTCTCCTTGATCATAATGTATCATCTCCCTCTGTTGATCCTTGAAAACTTCCTCCACACCAAACTCAAAACAACTCATTAGAGGGTTAGTGCACAATCAAAATTTACATGTTCAGAGGTGACATAATCATTCTTAACACTTCTGGACATTGCACAAAGCTACCGAAAGTTAATGGAATCGAAAAATCCATCAAGCATAGCAAAACAGGCAATGCGAAATAAAAGGCAGAATCTGTCAAAACGCAGACAGTTCGTAAAGACGAATTTTATTGAGGCACCAGACTTGTTCAAATGAAAATTCTCAAATTGAATGAAAGTTGCGTACATATCTGAGGATCACTCACGTAAATTGGCATAATTTTCTGCATTACCTACAGAGAATTAGGCCCAGATTCGTGACAGAAAAGAAATCTGTTTCTGTGCAGTAATCCAAATCTAGTATGAACCTTACTATCAACGGCTTTACTTGGCACAACAATGCAACAAAACTAAGATAAGTAGAGGTTGATTAACAACTTCCAAGACTCAAATATAAAATAAAAGTGCAGAAGTAAAATCATGGGTTGTCTCCCATAAGCGCTTTTCTTTAACGCCTTTTAGCTAGGCGCAGAAAGTGTATATCAAGTATTATCAAGAGATGAAGCATCAACATCATAATTTGTTCTAATGATAGAATCAAAAGGTAACTTCATTCTCTTTCTAGGGAAGTGTTCCATACCTTTCTTGAGAGGAAATTGATATTTAATATTACCTTCCTTCATATCAATGATAGCACCAACAGTTCGAAGAAAAGGTCTTCCCAATATAATGGGACAAGATGCATTGCATTCAATATCCAAGACAACAAAATCAACGGGGACAAAGGTTATTGTTAACAGTAATGCGAACATTATCAACTCTCCCCAAAGGTTTCTTTGTAGAGTTATCGGCAAGATTAACATCCAAATAACAATTTTTCAATGGTGGCAAGTCAAGCATATTATAGATTTTCTTAGGCATAACGGAAATACTTGCACCAAGATCACATAATGCATTACAATCAAAGTCACTGACCTTCATCTTAATGATGAGCTCCCAACCATCCTCTAGCTTCCTAGGAATAGAAGCTTCGCGTTCTAGTTTCTCTTCTCTAGCTTTTATGAGAGCATTTGTAATATGTTTCGTGAAAGCCAAATTTATAGCACTAGCATTAGGACTCTTAGCAAGTTTTTGTAAGAACTTTATAACTTCAGATATGTGGCAATCATCAAAATCCAAACCATTATAATCTAAAGCTATGGGATCATTGTCCCCAATGTTGGAAAAAATTTCAGCAGTTTTATCACAGGCAGTTTCAGCAGTTTTAGCAGCTTTCAGTGCTTTTTCACGCTTTGCATTAGAAGTAGAAACATTGCCAACACCAATTATTTTACCATTAATAGTAGGGGGTGCAGAAACATGTGGAGCATTAGCATTGCTAGTGGTGGTAATAGTCCAAACTTTAGCTATTTTATCTTCTTTAGCATTTTCTTCTTTCTCCCACCTAGCACGCAATTCGGCCATCAATCTTATATTCTCATTAATTCTAACTTGGATGGCATTTGCTGTAGTGACAATATTATTATTATTATTTTCATTAGGCATAACTTTCAATTTCAAAAGATCAACATCAGCAGCAAGACTATCGACTTTAGAAGCAAGTATATCAATTTTCCCAAGCTTTTCTTCAACAGATTTGTTAAAAGCAGTTTGTGTACTAATAAATTTTTAAGCATAGCTTCAAGTCCAGGGGGTGTATTCCTATTATTGTTGTAAGAATTCCCATAAGAATTACCATAACCATTACCATTATTATAAGGATATGGCCTATAGTTGTTACTAGAATTGTTCCGATAAGCATTGTTGTTGAAATTATTATTTTTAATGAAGTTTACATCAACATGTTCTTCTTGAGCAACCAATGAAGCTAACGGAACATTATTAGGATCAACATTAGTCCTACCATTCACAAGCATAGACATAATAGCATCAATCTTATCACTCAAGGAAGAGGTTTCTTCGACATAATTTACCTTCTTACCTTGTGGAGCTCTTTCCGTGTGCCATTCAGAGTAATTAATCATCATATTATCAAGAAGCTTTGTTGCGTCGCCTAGAGTGATGGACATAAAGGTACCTCCAGCAACTGAATCCAATAAGTTCCGTGAAGAAAAATTCGACTCCTGCATAAAAGGTTTGGATGATCATCCAAGTAGTCATCCATGGGTTGGGCAATTTTTAACCAAAGATTTCATTCTTTCCCAAGCTTGTGCAACATGCTCATTATCCAATTGTTTAAAATTCATTATGCTACTTCTCAAAGATATAATTTTAGCAGGGGGATAATATCTACCAATAAAAGCATCCTTGCATTTAGTCCATGAATCAATACTATTCTTAGGCAGAGATAGCAACCAATCTTTAGCTCTTCCTTTTAATGAGAAAGGAAAGAATTTTAATTTTATAATGTCACCATCTACATCCTTATACTTTTGCATTTCACATAGATCAACAAAATTATTAAGATTGGTAGCAGCATCATCAGAACTAACACCAGAAAATTGCTCTCGCATAACAAGATTCAGTAAAGCAGGTTTAATTTCAAAGAATTCTGCTGTAGTAGCAGGTGTAGCAATAGGTGTGCATAAGAAATCATTATTATTTGTAGTTGTGAAGTCACACAACTTAGTATTTTCAGGAGTACCCATTTTAGCAATAGTAAATAAAACAAACTAGATAAAGTAAATGCAAGTAACTAATTTTTTTGTGTTTTTAATATAGAGAATGCAAACAAGATAGTAAATAAAGTAAAGCTAGCAACTAATTTTTTTGTGTTTTGATTTAATGCAGCAAACAAAGTAGTAAATAAAACAAAGCAAGACAAAAACAAAGTAAAGAGATTGGATGTGGAGACTCCCCTTGCAGCGTGTCTTGATCTCCCCGGCAACGGTGCCAGAAAACAGTCTTGATACGCGTATAGCACGCGACCGTTGGGAACCCCAAGAGGAAGGTGTGATGCGTACAGCAGCAAGTTTTCCCTCAGTAAGAAACCAAGGTTTATCGAACCAGTAGGAGCCAAGGAGCACGTTGAAGGTTGATGGCGGCGAGATGTAGTGCGGCGCAACACCGGGGATTCCGGCGCCAACGTGGAACCCGCACAACACAACCAAATTACTTTGCCCCAACGTGACGAGTGAGGTTGTCAATCTCACCGGCTTGCTGTAACAAAGGATTAGATGTATAGTGTGGATGATGATTGTTTGCGAAAAACGATAGAACAAGTATTGCGATAGATTGTATTCGATTAAAAGAATGGACCGGGGTCCACAGTTCACTAGAGGCGTCTCTCCGATAAGAATAAGCATGTTGGGTGAACAAATTACGGTTGGGCAATTGACAAATAAAGAGGGCATGACCATGCACATACATGATATGATGAGTATAGTGAGATTCAATTGGGCATTACGACAAAGTACATAGACCGCTATCCAGGCATGCATCTATGCCTAAAAAGTCCACCTTCAGGTTATCATCCGAACCCCCTCCAGTATTAAGTTGCAAACAACAGACAATTGCATTAAGTATGGTGCGTAATGTAATCAACAACTACATCCTTGGACATAGCATCGATGTTTTATCCCTAGTGGAAACAACACATCCACAACCTTAGAACTTTCTGTCACTGTCCCAGATTTAATGGAGGCATGAACCCACTATCGAGCATAAATACTCCCTCTTGGAGTTACTAGCAAAAACTTGGCCAGAGCCTCTACTAATAACGGAGAGCATGCAAGATCATAAACAACACATAGGTAATAGATTGATAATCAACATAGCATAGTATTCTCTATCCATCGGATCCCAACAAACACAACATGTAGCATTACAGATAGATGATCTTGATCATGTTAGGCAGCTCACAAGACCCGACAATGAAGCACAATTAGGAGAAGACGACCATCTAGCTACTGCTATGGACCCATAGTCCAGGGGTGAACTACTCACACATCACTCCGGAGGCGACCATGGTGGTGAAGAGTCCTCCGGGAGATGATTCCCCTCTCCGGCAGGGTGCCGGAGGCGATCTCCTGAATCCCCCAAGATGGTATTGGCAGCGGCGGCGTCTCTGGAAGGTTTTCCGTATCGTGGCTCTCGGTACTGGGGGTTTCGCGACGAAGACCTTAAGTAGGCGGAAGGGCGGAGTCAGAGGCCTGACAGGGGGGCCACACAGTAGGGCGGCGCGGGCCCCCCTTTGGCCGCGCCGCCTTAGTGTGTCGGCGCCCCGTGGCCCCACTTCGTCTCTCCCTCGGACTTCTGGAAGCTTTGTGGCAAAATAGGCCCCTGGGCGTTGATTTCGTCCAATTCTGAGAATATTTCCTTACTAGGATTTCTGAAACCAAAAACAGCAGAAAACGACAATCGGCTCTTCGGCATCTTGTTAATAGGTTAGTGCCGGAAAATGCATAAATATGACATAAAGTATGCATAAAACATGTAGATATCATCAATAATGTGGCATGGAACATAAGAAATTATCGATACGTCGGAGACGTATCAATCATCTCGGAGCTCCTCTTGGGTCCTAAGAGGAATACTCCTGGGTTCGAGGCGAACCCAACTTAACTTATAATACAAGAGTCTTGCTAAGTGGTACATTTATTCCCTCGAGCAGTTAAGTACTAAGAGTTCGTACTGCTCGGATACTACTACTACGTGGTTATTCTAGACTTGATCTCCTCCGGAACCCTCCCCGGCTCCGTAGACTATGAGGTAGTCTACTCCTTCGACACCTCCAGAGAGGTCTGGTTCTTCATAGCCGATGATGTCGGCTCCTTCAAGGTTGTCGTTGTCCTCCTCCAGATGGTTCAGACAATCTAAGAAGGGGATTTAAGAGTGGGATGAGTACGAGCGTACTCAACAAGTTCATTATAGATAAGAGGTGTTTAATGCACTAGCTACGATATTAGACCAGAAAGTCTAATACCAATGCAGGTTTTGATAAACATTTCTTCAAGAGGTTGCTTTTATTTCAAAGAACTATGTCCGTCAGCCTTCACCGGTTTACTAGAACTTCATGGAGCTCCTTTCCGGCCGCGTTCGTAGTTCCATATCCCGGAACAGGGAGTGACAGGTCACGGTTCTTTACACTCTGCAGAGGTGTGTTGCTTTACCCATAAGAGATCTTAACCTTGGTGCCAATCGGGCAGCTTTCCCGTCCACATTTCCTTCGGTGTGAGGCCCGGTATAAGGTCATAGCCAATCATATTCCTCCTCTACCTCGCACACCCACCCTTTGCTGCACCCCCGACCCTGGGTCCTCGTCGGTCCCATTATTCCCGTATTTCAGGGTGGACCCCGACCACGACGACAGTCTGGGATCGAACCAAACTCCTTCGCCGGCAGATGCAACCCCTCATAGACCGCAATAACGTGGGGACTTAGATGGCTTCCCCAACCTACCGCTTGCACTTCGGCGACAAGTGTGCTACAGACAAAGCCGTGGGGACTTCATTGGCTTCCCCGGCCTACCGCTTGCCCCAGACGGATGACAAGTGTGCTACGAGTAAAGCGCGTCCGTTGATGTACAAGAGGTGGAAATACGATTGACTATTCCGTCCCACTCCGGATCTTATGGTTAACACGGGTATTACGGCACAAGAATCACTGGACGACATTTGTTGTTTAATCCTAGATGGATATAAACCCTTGCAATGGAACCTCCACCATATCAACACAATCCATGGTTCCATTGCCAACCACATAGTCATATTCATAGTTTTGAAAATAGTGGTTTTGGTTTTTATGCAATAGTGATAATCATAGTACTTTGCAAGTAATTTGATAAAGATACTCAAATGACATGAGCAAGTGATGAACTTGCCTGAACACTGGAAAGTGTTGCAGTTGAATGGTGTGGACTGACCCTTGTCCTCTGTTTCTGAAAAATAGCATCATTGTCCGATAAGGGCAATGGTTAAAGAAGCATTGATGCATGATTCCATTTTTAGGGTTTGTTCCCCCCTTCCGATGTCGTTATTATTTCATGTGAGAGGTTAATACTAAGAATAATTTGGGGATACTCTATTTAGAGCAAAATGCAACCTTGAAATGTTGTCAAGGTGTTTTTAAAGTCCAAGAGAATTTATGGACTTATTTTCATTATTGAAAATAATATATGTGATTTAAATGATTATTTTAATCATCAAATTTGAACTTATTCTTGTTTATCTTCAAAAATTCTATTTCATATTTTATTATGATAGAGTTTTTTATACTGAGTGGTTTTCATATTTTTAATTATTTTTTAGAGCTATTTTTCATTTTCTATGCATTTTCAAAGTTTCTGTGTTAATTGGAATTATGAAAAGTCTAAAATGCCCCTGGGCCCACTTGTCAGGGTGGCCCAGCGGGTTAACCCTAACCCGAGCCACACTTGGGCTCGGTCGGTTGCACCGACCCCTTTCTCCTCTTCCTCGCGAAACCCTACCCCGAGCTCTGGCGATCCCTGCGTCGCCTCCGTGCTCGCTGAATTGTTCCGGCCATCTCCGGCCGCCCCCGTCGGCGAGATCGGTCACAAACGAACGGCCGCTCGACGGCGCGCCCGTTGATCCGCGTTGATCCGTGTTTCGCCGCAGCCATCGTTCGCCCCCAACGCATCTGCGACACGCCCGTGGTGTGCCGTGACGATCTCGTCGCCGCCGGTGCGCCTGGTGCTGTGGCTCGGCCGTAGGCCTCGCCGTGCCTGCGCTGGAGCCTCCGCGCTTCGGCGAGCGCCTGGCTTGGCCATGGCTTGGCGCTGCCGTGGCCGGGCTGTGCCGCCGTACCGCCATGGTGACGCCGTGGCGCTGCTCCAGGTTAGTGCGCCTCCATCTTCTCCCTTTCTTCCTCCTCCTCTGTGCCATGCTCTAGTTACTGGCCTGCCTCTCCTCATGGAGATGCTGGCACTGCCGTGATGCTGTTGCTGTGCTTTGCTAGCTTGCGTGTATGCTGCGATGTTGTGCTGCTACCCTGGATCCTACTCTACTGCTCTCTTTTATGCCCTGTTGTTACTTGCTATCTACCCTGGCTTGCAGTAACTGTGCATCCATGCTGTTGTGCATGCTATTAACCCTATAGCTGCTTGCCATTCTTGCTAGATTCTTGCTCTGTGCTTTTGTTCATGTTATTATGCTTGCCAGACACTCAAGTGTGTTCATGATTATGGTCCGGGCTTGATTACAGTGTGTAGTCCTTGCAGTTTTGCAAGTACCAGAGCAATTGTGTGCTAATTCTTGTGCTCAATTCATGATTATGCTCAATTTGAGCATTACTGTGGGCTTAACAGTGTTATTCAGTAATGAATTGATGTGTGCTTTGCTTGTGTAATATGATCCAGTGGTTCATCAATCATTTGTTGTCTTTGTTGGATACAATCATAAGTTAATTATGTGATTATCTGTGAAGCAATTATTGATTATATGTGACTATTTCATTGTCTGGTTTCTGCTCTGCTGCTCAGTGATGCTCTAGCATGTAGTGGTATGCTCTAGCAAACTTCTAATGATCACATGGCTTTCAATTGCTTGTAAATGATGCTGTTTCATAACTGTGCCTCACTATTGCTCATGTTGTGTTGTGTATGCATCACACATGCTTGGCCTGGTGTGTGCTGTTGCTTGCTTAAGCATCAGTTGATGCTTGCAATGATCCATTGGATCATCTGCAAGGCTCTGGTTCATCTATTGCTTGTGTATTTCATTTATCTCTGTTGACTTGCTTGGCTGAAAGGATAAATGATGTGAACTGCTTGCAGTTATGATCATCTTTTTTAATTGTGACAGACTAGATGGGTGCCAACCCTTGGTTGTGTACCCTAGTCCATTATTTGAACCCCTGTTGGCTAGCTGTGGCTTGATGAATGCATCACTGGACAATCCCTTGTTGGATTTCCAGTGACCTTTACTATTGACAAACAAAAATAGACACAATCTGTCTATCTGTCTGATGGCTTGCTGGGCTTTAGGTGCTAGGTGATTTTTGGTTGAACAGATAGAGTCATTCCTTGATGGATTTCTCTGGTTAAACCACTGCTTTGGTTAACTAATGTTCCCTTGGTGATTTCCTGTTTGATTCATCCATGTTTGCTTGCACCAACTAACACAATTGCCAGATGATGACATAAACAGGGTAATCTACCCTTCTGTGCTCCTGTGATGCATAGTATGCTTATTTATGAGCAAAACTATGGTTTGCTTCCAGCTCCTAGAAATGGGTGTTGGTGTAGAGGATTTGCTTCTGGTTGGATTTATGAGCTTGCCCCGCTCCTCCTGGCTTGTTGGTGATGCTTGATTAACTTTTGGTGATTGTGGAATAGGTGAGACAGCTCTGGCTGTTCACCTGTTCTTGGTGTTCTTAAGATGTTCTTGCTATCTGGTGACTTACTCTGCTGCTTGTCGATGAATGAAGCTAGGGTTTACTGTGGAAAAGGTTTTATACCTCCCTGCTTTGTTTCCCTGTTCGACAACAAGGCCTGGCCACACTTGGTGACTCACTGACCTGTGTGTGTATGTTGTGTTGCATGCACACTGCCTTGTGAGCAGGCTGCTTGTGTGTGTAGGCTAGATGCTTGGTATCTGGGCTATGAGCAGATCAGCTCGGCAGAGTTGATCATATCTGCTCAATTCCCATTTCTTTGCTAACCTACCAAGTGGTTTTGCCACTTGGCATAACACTTGTCTTATTGTGTTTGTGTGCAGGTTTTTAAAGATGATGAACAAATGGAGATGAAGATCATCAAGTCCAAGACTAAATGAAGATTAATTTGTAGTGTTTAGGATAGAATCTGACATTGTACTTTTCTTTTATTTTCTTTTTCTATTTTTGCCAATTCTTGTAATGTGTTGTACTATTTCTTTATTTCAATTTGGAATATTGTAAAGACAATGTATCTTGTGTGATAATCAATAAAGCTCAAGGTTTTCTCTAATGAGCTTTACTTATTATTTGTATTTTTTAGATTGTGTATTATTTATAATTGTTTATTGAATTATCTCAAGTTTGAACTATGAGATCTCTATTTGATGTTTGAATTTGAAATTCAAATTCAACTTTAGGTTTGAATTCAATCATGCAACTTAAAATTGAATTCAATCATGCAACTTAAGTTTGTGATGCAATATCCCTTCTCTCTTCTCCAAAACCCTAGTTTAGTTGAATAAGAGCAAGTTTGTCGCACTCTCGAAACCCTAACCCTGTAAGGTGTCGAGAGAGAAACTTGTCCCCCTTCGATGCAGTTTTGTTTTAAAAGTGCAAAATTTCCCCAGAATTTACGATGCAATGCACATCCCTTTCTAGAATCTACCCCTCGATCGTCTCTAAACCTGGGATATTACAGCCTTTCCCCCTTAAAGAAAACTTCGTCCCGAAGTTGTGGTTGTAATACCCGAAGAGTTCAGGGTATGTTTAGTTTAGTTGAATAAGAGCAAGTTTGTCGCACTCTCGAAACCCTAACCCTGTAAGGTGTCGAGAGAGAAACTTGTCCCCCTTCGATGCAGTTTTGTTTTAAAAGCGCGAAATTTCCCCAGAATTTACGATGCAATGCACATCCCTTTCTAGAATCTACCCATCGATCGTCTCTAAACCTGGGATATTACAGCCTTTCCCCCTTAAAGAAAACTTCGTCCCGAAGTTGTGGTTGTAATACCTGAAGAGTTCGGGGTATGTTTTCCTCAGGTCTTCCTCTTTTTCCCAGGTGGCTTCTCTCTCGGGGTGATGTTTCCACTGTATCTTACAGTACTTAATAGCTCGATTCCTGAGTTGTTTCCAGTTCTCCTCGAGAGTCTTCGCTGGCTTCTCGATGTAGGTCAAATCTGGTTGTAACTCGAGCTCATCATGTGACACTGGCTCATCTGGGGTCTTTAAACATTTCCTGAGTTGCGACACATGGAATACATTGGGAACTTGAGATAACCTTCCCGGTAGTTCCAATTCAAAGGCTAACCCTCGGTTCTGACTCAAAATTATGAAAGGTCCAATGTATCTAGGGCTTAACTTTCCCTTTACTCCAAGTCTCTGAAGACCTTTCATCGGGCTCACCTTGAGATATACCATGTCTCCAACTTGTGGCTCCCATGTCCTTCTCTTCTGATCGGCATAACTTTTCTGTCGACTTTGGTCTATCTTCAGCCTATCTCTTATGATGTCAATGATCTGTTGCTTTTCCTTGACATAATCAGGATTGAACTCCTTGCTTGATCCTGCCTCATACCAACATATGGGTGATCTACACTTCCTTCCGTACAGAGCTTCGAACGGTGCCATCTTGATGCTGCTTTGATAGCTATTGTTGTATGAAAACTTTGCTAGTGGCAAGTGTTCTTCCCATGTCCTCCGAAGTCTAGGGCACAAGCCCTAAGCATATCTTCCAATATCTGGTTTGTTCTCTCTGTTTGTCCACCTGTCTGAGGATGATAAGCGGTACTGTAGTCTAGTTTGGATCCTAAAGCTTCATGTAGTTGCTTCCAAAATGATGATGTGAACACGGATCCTCGATCTGACACTATCTTCTTGGGTACTCCATGTTTACTCACGATCTCTTTGATGTAAAGATCAATGAGTTTCTCTCCCTTATCCTACTCGATTTCTCGCTAAGAAGTGTGCACTTTTCGTCAACCGGTCCACGATTACCCATATCATGTCCTTCTTTTTATTAGTCATGGGTAGTCCGGTGATGAAATCCATTCCTATCTCTTCCCATTTCCATTCGGGGATTGGTAAAGGTTGTAACTTTCCTGCCGGACTCTGATGTTCAGCCTTCACTCTTTGGCAGGTATGGCATTCCGCCACGTATTGTGCTATTTCTCTCTTCATATTATTCCACCAGAATAACTCCTTGAGATCCATGTACATCTTTGTACTTCCCGGATGTATGGAGTATGGTGTTTGATGGGCTTCCTGTAATAACCCAGAACATAGGAACAACGAAGGGTAGATTTAGAAATGGGATGTGCATTTCATCGCAAAACGAGGGAAATTTTCGCGCCTTATTGCAACTAAACCTAAGAGGGATCGAGGTTCTCTCTCATTTTGCACTTAGGGTTAGGCAATGTGAGTTAGGGAAATTTCGACATGA